>NW_015556110.1:526741-535791 GCF_001515605.1 Sinocyclocheilus anshuiensis | reverse complement strand
GAATATCTCTTTGGATTTGAGACTTTAGTCTTTGCAACTTTACAGATCTTCTTTATGCACCAAGAGCTTGTAACACTCCAAAGAGAAAGGAAAAATTGAAATCGCATCATATGACCCCTTTAAATGCCTCTGATTGGCCATTACCAACAAGAAATCAACACTATGTCTGTGTGATTACGTAAATAGAAACCTTTGACGCTTTTTTCTTTCTCTTGTTTGTTACTGTTTTTCATATATATAAAAAAAGATGTAACTACAATATTGGTGTATTACTTTGTTATATATTGTTGCATCTCAATAAACAGATTGTCCAAGAAACCTTTGACACTCCGCAAGAGCGCGAACAACACTAGAGAGCTCTGTTATTACAGCTTCAACTGAGGGTGCTCTTACTTTCATTTAAGCACCCCTGTAAAACAAGACTTGGTTTAGAAAGTGTGTAGGCATTATGCAAATGGATTTTTTTTGTGTGGTTATTTAATTAATTACATTTTCTAGGCTGAACAATCTTGTTTTGGTGATGTTTTAATGTAGAACGTTGTGATGGGTGTCTGAGGCGGGAATCCCCAGAAAGCGTTGAACCTCCTTGACAGAGCCTGGTTGGGGCCAATCCAGTACAGCCCGGATCTTGCCAGGATCCATCTGAATGTTGCCACTAGAAACAATGAACCTGAGGAAAGAGACAGTGGGAACATGAAATTCGCTCTTTTCCAGCTTGACAAAAAGATCGTTCCTCAGTAGCTGGGAGAGAACGCTTCGGACATGTTGGAGGTGCTCTTGATAGCAACGAGAGAAGATTAGGATGTCATCAAGATATACATATACGAACTTGTCTAACATCTCTCGTAGCACATCATTAATAAGCGCCTGGAACAGAAGTGAGGAATATTTAACAGCAGCGGTCACAGTGATGATGAGGCGAGCACCAGTGAAGTTTTTCATGCCCGCTCCGTGTGTCTGCTGGGCGGCGATCAAACTGACAGGGCAGCGCTTTTCACGAGTGGAGATCGCTACTAGACGAATCATGTAAAAAAAAAAATTTTATCTCTGTTATTTTGTCGTAAGTTATGCTATTACTCCATTAATTTATACTAGCCTATCCAGCGCTCCCTGGACGCAGTCTCTGGCTTATTGCCAGTCAAGCGCAATGCTGCAGGGACGCGTCTATAACGACTTTGATCTGATCATGAAGTCTTTCCGAGTCACAGGGCTCAAGTCCAAGTCAAGTCTCGAGTCCCTGCTGTCAAAGTCTAAGTCGAGTCTCAAGTCTTCTTTAATTATGTCGAGTCGAGTCGCAAGTCATCAAATTTGGGACTCGAGTCCGAGTCGAGTGTCGAGTCAAGTGACTCGAGTCCACACCCCTGGGTAATCAAGTCCTTCGCAGGAATTGCATTTAGTGTATGCAACCCACGAAGTCCTAAACACAGACTAGCCAAATGAAGGAAACTTCACTCGACCGTCGGTATTGAACTTACCTTTCCGTCCTGCAGTTACAGACACGCTGAGCTCGAGACAGAATTCAACTGATATTTGAGACTGAAGACGCGAATCTTTACAACACGTGTCCTCGTGACATCCCTGAGAGTATCTATTTGTTTTTGACCATTTAGACGTGTTACAGAAGACAAAGCGCACACAGAAAGCAGTCTTTTTCTTTTTTAAGCACATCTTTACTTTCTCATTCAGTCATGTTTCTTTATTAATAACTTAACAGTCCCGCCCACTGAAAGCAGTGCTGATTATCATACATAAATACGACTAATTTATAGCACATTCAGTTCTGTGCAGCAAAAGCGAAAGCACACGGTGAAATGTTTCGAAATGTCTTTTGGCACAGCATAGTTTCAATAAAAGGACGTTTCCAGCCTGGTGTGGCTCGCGAGCCACAGGTTCCTGACTGCTGTACTAAATGAAACTCCAAAAATACTGTTGGCAGTAATGCAATGCATTGTGAATCATACAACTTTTTTTAATCAATTTAAGACTTTTTATACGTGTGACATTAAATGTGTAATGTCTGATCAGTTGGCGTGAATTCTTAGAAAAGCTTAATTATTACTGTTCACTGCCCACTTTCACTTAATGACTTCTCTAATTAAATCTCTTATATCCCATACAATGGAATAGATTGTATTTCCATTTTATACAATGGAAATCAATGGTAACCAAAACTTTTAGGTTACAAACATTCTTCAAAATCTCTTCTTTCATATTCCACAGATAAAAGAAGTCCATAAAGGTTTGAAATGACAAAGTTGAGTAAATAATACTTTTTATTTTTGGGTGATCTATCCCTTTAATATTGTTATTGTGGCTTATAGAAAATCAAAAAAGCACTCTAGATCATGCTATATTATGAATGCAGCCTTTGACAATGGGGTTGCAAGCAGACTGTATTTACAAATTAGCACAGGCTCTTATATTTTATTGCTTAACCCAAGCAGACCTTCCCCAAAATTTGCCAAATAATTTGACCCATTCTCTGCAAAGTTTTGAATTTGGGCAGTAGCTGTTGTGTCATCACACATTGAAATCAAACCTTTCCACATGACCATCACCGTGAATAAATCTGACTGTGCACTTCCTATTAAGTATTTTGACAGGGCTGTTAATAATGAGTGTATGGAGTTGTACGCTAAGCTGATTACAAGCTTATGGGTACAACTATAGCACACGAAGCTGCAGTGTGATGTTAACGATAGCAGGCCTGAGCTACCAATTCATTTCCGAACATAGACCAATAGTACTAATCAAAAAATGAAAACCTGAATGTCATGTCGACATGGTAGTACATTTACGAATGTAACCTTCATGCAATAGCAGATAAGAATCACTCAAATGCAAATTTTACAAATCCCCATTTATTTAATTAATTCAGATTCAATAATATAAACAGACAATGAAATATGTGATGCATTACGAACCATGTTGAATAAAAACAGGAGGAAAGTAGCAATGTAGTACTGTGGTTCTTAGCTCCTTTTTGGCTGTTGGTAAATTCAGACCAGACTTGGCTTTTCCCCCTCATCAAACAGGTTATTACACACAGTATCATAAAACTTAATATGTGCACTGGTGAAGAGGCCAAAACCTCTCAAATGCTTTAAAATCATAGTTATCATTTGCACCCCAAACAAGTGCCAAAAAGTAAATTGTTGATTGCAGAAATGGGCCTTTAATTTAATGGGCAATTAAATTAAGCGATCCAGTGAGCATGGAAATGCACCATTGAAAAATATTCTGAAAAAAAAATTTTAAAACAAAATTCTGAAATAAAGTAACAGTTGGTTTGGAAGCAGATCATATCCCAATGCTTTCTAATGAATTTCTGGCTTTATCTCTTTTTCTTTTGGCAAGTTTATTCTCTGAAAGTACCATCCAGTTTTTACGGAACAAAAGAAAACTTCTTGGCTATAAGAAAATGCCCCCCAAAATGACAACCAGAAAAGACAGATGACCATATACTACTTGAAATTATTACATACATTTCCATTTCCACACAGAAACAAAATGGTGTACAATCCATGTATATACTATTGCAATTGGAACAACAATTTACAGGGAAATCATTTGGCATCTAATGTACTGACTCTAATATAGTGTTTCTAACAGTAACCTGACTATTGACTATTTGAGTCCTTCACATTTAACACAACGGGCATTTCCTTATTGCTAAAATCATGAGGCTCTTGCAGATCCAAATTCTGAAATCAAGTTAACACAGTGCATTGTTTCACTCAGAACATGACATACACATTCATCTCAATTCTGATATATTAAAAATAAATAAGATCATTAAAAATATTTGCGTTTTGTCATCATATGTCCTAAGAGCACAAAGAAAGCATAGGTTTGCTCGATTTGGCATAGCGTTCACCAAAAATAGGGTTGATCCCATTTCAGCCCCTTTGAACAAATAAAACTTCACATTAGGGCTGCACGATAAATCGCATGCGATATTTAACGTGCATCTTATCAGTAAAGCCGGTTCTGTAATCAGCGGTAAATCTCCATCACCTGCGTGCTTTCACATTGAGCAGCATTAACTACACAGAGCCGTTGTTCACAGACGAGTTGCGCAAAACCACGTCCATATTCGCGCGATTTTTTGCACTGCTCGTCAGTGAACAACGGCTCTTTGTAGTTAATACTGCTCAATGTGAAAGCCCGCAGGTGATGGAGATTTACCGCTGATTACAGAACCGGCTTTCTGACAAGATGCGCATTAAATATCGCATGCGATTTATCGTGCAGCCCTACTTCACATTTAAAGATATTTTCGCTTTCGCAGTAGTGAAGTAGTTGTAAGGGCTGAAGCCATTAGACTTGCATTAGAAGCCTCCAATGAAGGTAGTGGAAAAAAAGTGCATAGAAAAACAACTTTCACCAGCATATTCAAGTGTTCTGATTTTAGGGAAATGTATGACCATTGCACACGGCACGTCAGCTGACGTTTGAGGCGTCTGCCTTCGCTTTAGTCAGAAAAAGTGGTTACGCAGACATGTCATGCCATTTGCGTACGATTGACCAATTTTATCTTAAACGAAATGCAATATAATGCAAATGTAACAGATGACTGCAAACTTGAGAACGGAAAACACTGCCATCTAAAGAAGCAAACTAAAAAAAAAAAAAAAGTGCCATGTTGTGGCTCCACATTTGGATGAAGATAAGTGGGAGGGGTTCTTGCACGTTCCTATGCTGTATAGTAGTGGCATGCTGTTATTGCTTTGCATGCACTCATATGATCATTCCACTCACGTCCATGCTTCGAACACATAAAAAAAAAAGTAAAAAATTAAATAAATAGCCAGAACCAAAAAGAAACACCCCAACAGTAAAACCCACTTCCCACCTTGAGCACTGCCCAGTGGCACCAGTCTCATAGCTATATTATTTTGAAATGAACGTGTAGCTATATACGAACAGACAGACATACACACCAATGGAGACACAGATGAGATTGGCAGAGGCTTCTTTGTCTTTTGGCAAACTGCCACTCGATTCCAGTGGGTCAGAGTCCGGGTATGGCGCAGTGGCACAGTTTAGTCCTGGTGCCGTGATGCCCTGCCGTCAGCACACTACATCAGGGGCCTTAGAGTCCATCAGCAGGACCTCCTCAGTAATGACCGGGACTAGGACCAGGCAGGTGGCTCATTTCTGGGTGTTGTACTTGGACTGGCTGGCTGCGAAATGCGTGGACTCTGAGGTGTTGACAGTGGAACTGGGCTGGATCAAAATAGGGACATTTGAGCCTACAAAAAAATAATAAAAAAATAATAAAGGACAGAATTAGGATCTAAATATCATGACTTTAATTGCTTTAGCGAAACTACAAAGCAATGATCGACCAATATGAGTTTTGGACAATGTCAAGATCAGAGTAGCCGATAAAATACAGATATGATCACATTATTTAATTATAATAAATATAATTATAGTACATATATAAAAAATTATATATATATATTATGAAAAGAAAAAAAGAATTTGCATTATCCATTGGCATGATTGTTGGTAATTTTTAAATCCACAAGAGAGAACCACCACTTCTATTTAACATCCAAGTGGACGATCATCTCAAAATGGCCAAATATCAGCTAACATATCGGTCTACCAGTACTATAAAGTTGAAGTAAATTGTGTGCGGCATGCATTCATGCAGATAAATGCAGACTCTATTTGCCTTTCGTTTGCATGAAGCTATCACTTTTGAGGATTAGACAGCCAAAGGTACAGAACATGCAGCTTTACTGGAGATGCACTGCCAGTAGGTTTTGATGGTCTGAGGGATATGTGGGATTTCCTAGCAGGAAATATGAACACTAGGTCTACGCTGTTCTCTATAGCGAAGCACATCAGATGTCGTTTCCTTGGAATATGGCCAAAGTTGGTCACAGCTCTGCTCTAAGAAACGTACCTCCCTTCCCTGATGCAGCTCTTCTGAATCACCGCCGCACTAACGGACAGCATCCATGTGCAGCAAAGAATGAAAATAGAGGATTTCTTAATGAATTTATTCTTTATATCCTAGCTATGCAAAAAAGTGCAAAAAAGAGAGGAAAAGGAAAAAAAAACGAAACGGTAATGGGATGGTGAAATAGAGGTGTGAGGTGAGATGAAGTTGACTTTGCTGAACAGATGGCTGTGTGACAGGCCAGCGGTGCCTCTGTATGAGACAGCCTGTGTTGATTGCATTTCTATCGAGGAGATGCTTTGACAGCTTTGCTTCATGCTGACGCAACCTTCTCAACAGAAATCCCATTTCCTGCCGACTCATCCTCACACTCACTGGCCTTCTAACATCCTCTAACATAGTGGTTTTAATGCTGGATAATAATAATACAAATTATTATTATTAGTTTTTGTGAAGAATAATAAATAAAACAGAAGTAACAATGTTTTTACCTTGTGTAGCTTGGTAGATTGTTCTTTTTTTGTACTAAATTCCAAATCTAAATAAAGATCTACTTAAAACTGCATTGTAAGGCTAATACTAAATATTTCATAACACAATATTATACATGTATTTGTTTTTTTATTATTTCATATATATACTACAATTAAACATTTTAGCCATTACTCCAGGGGCCTGTTTCATAAAACAAGTTTACCAAATAAGACAGGTTTATTTTTGTTAGTCTGACTTACTGTCAGTTGATTTGGTTCAAAATAAGTCAGACTAACTGAAATAAGCCTGGCTTGTTTGGTAAACTTGTTTTATGAAACAGCCCCCTGTCTTCAGTGCCGCATGATCCTTCAGAAATTATTCTAATATGCTGATCTGATGTTCAAGAGGATTTCTTATTATCACATTTTTAAATATACAGTGGGTACGGAAAGTATTCAGACCCCCTTTGTGTGTACATTAATGAGGAAAAAAAATTAACTTAAATGATTTTAGCAAATGGCTGCAATATAACAAAGAGTGAAAAATTGAAGGGGGTCTGAATACTTTCCGTACCCACTGTATGTTTTTGCAAGAATGTAAACGTCTTTACATAAATGCATCCTTCCTGAATAAAAATATATATATTTTTTTTACATTTATACTTCTAATGTAATTTTTTATAAATATATTTTTAATAATAAATACTAACAATTATTCTGTTATTATTGTTGATATATTATATATTATGAAGTTATTAACTTCTCAACTGTGTGTTTTGGCTCAATCATAAACTACAGGGTCAGATGGTGTCTTTCCACCTCCTGGTTAACAAACTCCAAAACCTACAGGAGGTTCAAAGTACTTGGCAGAAAAAGGCTTGGCCTGACAACATGCAAAACAAGGACATCCACAGCACGCACATGCAAAGCATTAGATTCATGCATGGGCCTAGTAAAGCAAACATAACTCAAGATCTGTAACGCAGGTCACTGGCTTTGGGTTTCAGTTCGTTGCATAGTCTTTCAGTGCATGAAGTTCCTTAATAAGAAAAACATTTGATACTTAATGAGCTGAGAATATACTAGCACCGTTTAATAAGCCTTAGGGAGGTTGCCAAGAGGCTGGGTCTTAATAAAAGTCTGAAAACCATATCCAATGACTAACCCAGTCTTCGTTAGAGCAAATGCTGCACAGTAATCCAAATGTTAGTGAAAGACAATGTGGTGAATCACAGACAAACACAGGGTTGTGTAGGCAGACAATCACAATGGAGTGACTCATGCTGTCGATAAACATTCAGACCCTTACAAGTCATTTTGTATCCGGTATAGATTCACTGCAGATTTCTGGACCAGGACTAGGTATAGGCTGGACAATAATTATTGTTTCACCTGTCAAGTAAAAGGGAAACCATTATCTTATATTACAGGTCACATGAAAGATTTTATTGTAATGTATTCTTCCACAGCTCTTAGGATGGCCAAAAAATTGGTTTATACTAGGGATGTTCATTTTAACCGGTTAACCGACCGTAAGAATTTTTGACCAATTAATACAATCAGTTAAACGGTTTAAAAGTCATTTACTTATTTTTTTTTTCAGTAATTTGTCAAAATATTTAAAAAGGTTTGCTGCATGGTTAAAATACGCTACGCATATATAAAAATGTTTTGTGTTAAGTCGCATTTTATTTCATTCAGAAATAGGCCTAATGACGACGCGAAATGTTTACAAGCATCATAATAAACACTGTAAACATAGCTAGGCTATTTTAGTTCCCCTCACTCCACAACAAATCCTTTCAATTAACAGTATTTAGAAAAGAACAAGAATTAAAAATATAAGAAGCTATAGCTATATAAACGACAAGCTAAAACGAATTCATTTAGGCTAAAACGGAACTGAAACCAACGTTGGGTCTCTCAATCGACACAAAATCAAATGTTTCCGTATTCGCGATGTATTTGAATGCAAAAATATTATTTATTATGTAGCCTACTTCAACATCCACGTAAAACAAAATGTTTTGCATAACATCACGGCAATACGGTGATAACGCTTAACGGCACAGATTTTACTACCTACATATTTAAACTGAGCAGTGTGTTTTTTTTTTCCATATGTTTGACTGACTGTATTTTATTATGATAATGAACAGGCTGCATTGTCAAGGTAGCAAAACGTAACTGTGTGTGCGCTTGCGGAGCCGGTGCAATCCCTTTAATTTTTTCCTTCTAATAGTGGAAGCAACTACTCCTTTTAGTCAAAGATAATCGGAATTGTAAAAGGTTTGCCTTTATTTGTGTACATTCACAATAAAAACAAATCTTTGTGCTTTTCAATTCTCAATTCTAATTTAAAATAATCTTGTCGGTTAACGGTTAATAATCGGTTAACGAGCATCGGTTAGGAAAAATAACCGAAATTAACATCTCTAGTTTATACCTTTAAAATTGAGCTTCAACCATGTAAACAATTTACATCCACTTAGTTTGCACTTACTACACATTAAGGTCAATATCCGTATGATTTACTTTATAAATAAACATTTGTACAAAGGCTTTAATTTGTAATAATATTCATAAATACAGGTGCATCTCAATAAATTAGAATGTCGTGGAAAAGTTCATTTATTTCAGTAATTCAACTCAAATTGTGA
>NW_015556110.1:514074-526555 GCF_001515605.1 Sinocyclocheilus anshuiensis | reverse complement strand
ACAATTTGAGTTGAATTACTGAAATAAATGAACTTTTCCACGACATTCTAATTTATTGAGATGCACCTGTATAAAAGACAACACTTTCAAATACACAAGTTGGCATCTTTAAGAATAACAGGATATGTGAAAAAAAAAAAACCTAAACAAAAACATTCGAAAGGTTTCGTGAAACCTGTAACATGCCTGTATTTCTTGTCTACTCAACTTGACTGTCGTACATTTGCCAGTGCTAAATTTAGACAACAAAAAAATGACCAAACACCTTGTGCTTGCACTCCATAAATAATATAAAAGCTATATTACATCAGGAAGACAAGAGGCGCTCAATACCCAATGTCCTAGATGACTGATACATACATCACTTGAATGCTCAAAATGTCTATCATGGAAATGGCCAAGGACAGACAACTGAGATGAGTCCCGTCTTATTTGACACTTCATTCATTTCAGTGTTAAACATGAAGATAAACTGCATACACCTTCAAGTCATTTCAAACACTAGATTAGACCAGAATACAGACATGGGCTATTAATATAAAATGCTGTGCAGCAACATTTGAAGATGATAGGTGATTCTGACTATTCAATTTAATATGAATCTGAGGCAATCCATCTTCTTTTTAGACAAAACATGTCCTCAGTGATATTTCTCTTAAAGGACTTGAGAGTATGAAAAAAGCTAATTTTTACCATCAGAAATGATCACACTTGTTTTTTTTTCTTCAATTTATGATGTTGAATCCCTAACCTCATGTATGAGCAAATATAATAAACAACCTCAGAGGGCGACCCAACTAAAGCACTGACATCTATATATACAGAATCAGAGTTATAAATAGCTGCATGTTTAGTGTTTTTGCTTGATCTGTTAAATTTGCTCCTGCTGTTCATGCCACCTGAGCAACATCACGTGTCTCTACTGAGACAGCAGAGATCAGACACCTTCTCAACTGTGGCTGAGGTTTTAGCATTGATTTGAACAAAAGCCGAGCTAGTATTCCCTTGTAAAATAAAGGCGTTATATGGCCAGTAGTGCTAGATATTAATAAATGGATCAAGTGTATTTATTTTAACTATATAACTGCAAGTTATTACTTTCAATGATGTCTGCCTAAGAGTTGTATATATTTAAAAAGGTTAGCCTAAATTATCCACTACCATTCAAACATTTGGGGTCAGATAAATAAAATACTTTTATTTATCGATGCATTATACTGATCAAAAGTGACCATAAAGACATTTATAATCTTTACAAAAGATTTCTATTTCAAATAAATGCAAAAATATTAGGCAGCACAACTTCCAACTGGAATAAAAATAAGAAATGTTGGTAACACTTTACTTAAAGCCTTCATGTATAATGCATTATAAAAGTAGTCTTAATGCACTAATTATGCCTTGTCATGCACATTATAATGCATTGTACAATCTCATGATTAATTGTAACCACAGTTAATACATTATAATACTTACCAATTCATTGTTACACTATGTATTTTAAATTCTATTATAATTAGATATAATATATTACAATGCACATTATGAACAATTATAATGCATTATATCCTTTAATAACCCTTTATAATGCATTATACATAAAGGCTTTAAGTAAAGTGTTACCCAAATTTTGTATTTTTTATTGTTTTTGACCATCAAATCATCATGTTAAAATGATTTCTGAAAGATCTTGTACTGCTGAAGACTGGAGTAATGGCTGCTGAAAATTCAGCTTTACCATCAAATAAATAAATTAAATTTTAAAATATACTCAAATAGAGAAAAGTTGTTTTCAATTTTAATATTTCAAAATATTAATTTTGACTGTATTTATAATCAAATAAATGCAGCCTTGGTGAGGATGAGAGAAAAAACTAAAAACCTTTGACTGGTAGTGTACATAAACAGTAATACATAAAGTACAAATATCGGAAAGTAATAACTTGCAGTTCTACAATTCAGATATAGATCAATTCATTTGATACAAAGGCCATTCATTGAGTTCATTCAGTGAAGCATTCATCAGAGCGATTCAAACTGGCAATTCCTGAGTTCACAAGTCTTTTGAACAACTCGTGACATCAGCAAACCATAGCAATACGGTTCCAGTCAACTATCTAAAAGAAGAGTCAAAACACACACCCCTTACAAAACACACACCCCTTCCTAACCAACTTAAGGCTCACCTCCTCCATCCTGCTCTGCTTTGATCTGGGCCTCCAGGTCTTCTGGGTCCACGTACTGGTAGTTCTCATCCTCCTCTGGTGGTTTGCACTTTCCACAGCAGAAACAGCAGCAGCAACAGCAGCAGCAACAGGAGAAAACGGCACAGCACATGACCATAGCCTGTGGTAAAGACACAGACCCCAGATCAGAGACGTCTCTCTCGGAAAGGCACATGTTTAATGTCACAGCGACAGGAGAAGTTTGCAAGATGCTACAACTGGCTACTAGTCAGTTACAATATTTGTCATGCTAGGAAGTTCGAGGAGCTGTTTGAAAGATCTAAGCTGAAACACAAGGGAATTGATTGGCAAAAACAAAGCACATCAGCATTTATTTATAGCTTTGTAGATCAAAAAAGGCTGATGCATTTTAATCAGGCTCAGCTGTCTTGCTTTCTGCATTAAGCCTATTTGAGAAAATGATCACATGTGGATCAAAAGCCACTATCATTTGTAAAGTAAATTCAAAATGTAGCATCTCAAAGAGAACAAAGCTCGCTAAATAATGTCCGTTCTATTCAGATTGTCGGAGCAGATTGGGGTGACACCAATTTCCTTCTGCAATCATTCTGCTCTATTCTCAATTCAATTTCCATTGCCTACTCATCGCTTCTAGTGACAGAAACCCACCAAGGACATATAGCACTAAACACCGTTTATTTTTGATCATCTTTCTAATAATACTTCATAAACAGAATTTAAAAAAAATTCACACCAAGAAAAACTATGTAATTCCTTATTTCTTTAAAACGGTATCTGTAAGTTAACATCACTTCAGAATGTCAGTTTAGGTCAACACACTTTGTTTACAGTAAAGACAATCTGTAACATAGAGCTTTTATTTACTGATGCATAATAAAGTTGTTTATAGGGACATCACCTTGAACCAACACTTCGACATGAGGAAATAGTATTTGACACTCTCTTCTCCAAACTGCTCGGACACGTAGAGCCCCATGGAGCCATATTCATCGTAGATCTTGCGCTTGGTCTCATCAGTGAGGATTGAGTTGGCATTGTTGATTTCTTTGAACTTTTCTGCTGCTTCGGGGTTGTCTGGATTCTTGTCTGGATGGTATTTCAGAGCCAGTTTTCTGTAAAACACTCCTGAATCTTACAACTTTGTTGCAATGATGAATCAAATGATTAATCAAATTTTGACTATCATGGTTACGCAAAATACAAAAAAATTGAAGAAAAAAAATAAACAATGAAATACACATTTTTTTATTTGTGTATTTTGCAAAACTATGGTATACAAAATCAAAATTTGAATAATCATCTCATTATATACTAACTTAAAATTAATAAAGTTAGTAAAATAATATTGTTTGGCCATCAGACCCCCTTCTTGAATAAGGCATGTATTTTTTTTAATGAAAGCAGCCTTGCTGAGCAGAAGAAACTTTTTTAAAAACATTAGAAAATATTACAGCTCCCAATATGAACACTGTGTGTGAATGTTATAATAAATAGAACGTATTGCATTGTCACATGCCTTGTAAAAATTCATAAAAATGTGATTACAGTCATTAATGCATTCAGTGTGAATTTGAAACATTTCTAAAAGAAAACCAATTAGAGCGTTATCAAAAAGCTGTAACATGCCTCTAGAACAGACATAAGGCAAAATGATCACTAAGTAAAGGTGTAACAAAATGTCTCTAGAATAGACATATATGGCAGAAAAAAAAATTATAATAAATCCCATGTCCAGGGATTTTTTTTTCGGACCGCAATCGCGTGCAGTGTGAACGCTCTGATCCGTTAACATGGGCGCGGAAAAAATACGCAGCACAGACGGAGTGTGTGAACCTGGCGTTACATTTGTATGCCCGCCCGGTCTGTTCTGTTCTCGTGCTCCATTTAGGTGCGCTGCATTCTGATTGGTTCGGATAGCATACTGCGGGAGGTCGGGGGCACGGAAAATCGTGCTATAAAGCGACTTAGAAATCGCGCAAGCTCAAATCGTGATTTTATGACGATTTCGATTAATCACACAGCCCTACATGCAATGCGTGCATGTATTAGAAAACATAATGTTCTGCAGTTTATTTACTAACTGTTTAAGGCCATTTCGCGATTTCAGTCATCATACAGTAACCAGCAACAATCACCCTGCATCTTTCTCAGACAGTTTTAAATGCTTCCACACTGCTGACATGTGTGCTGCGTTATAAAGAGTGCGCACCTCTCACTCGGCGCTGGTTACTATTTGATCGCGTCACGTCATTGTTCGGTACAGTCTTTTTGCTTATTCGGAATAATTTCAGTTGCCAAACATTCGGTGCATCCCTAATACATATAGTGAAAGTAGTCAGTATGTTTGTTCAGAAGTTTTGTAAGAATCAAGGCAAGCTCTTGCTGCTTTAAAGTAAAGAAAAATATTTTCCTTGGATTTAACTTGGATACAATGCTGAACATAAAACATGTCAAAATAATTTATTAATAAACATTTCTATACAATTTTTGCTAAATGTAATTACAATTTATGTTTATTTTTAAATTAAATAAGAACAAGTAATAAATAAAGAAAACAATTTAGTACTAGTATATATTATTTTTAAATCACTAAAGTTAGCATACTATAATAAATATTTAAAAAAATGTATATAATAATGACATGGTATATAAATGGTAAATTTAGATATTATAGTGCAATAATTGTGGTACACAGTGCAATAATTGTCAGTATGATAGCAGCACTGGTGAATGTAGTCTAGAATTTTTATAAACAGATTTAAAATATTCTTTATCCACTATTTCTAAAGAAATTTGAATAATTGCAAGTTAATGTGACAGAGTTTAGTGTACCTGTAAGCTCTTTTAATGTCCTCTGCTGTGGCCCCTTTCTCCAGTCCCAGCACCTTGTATAAACTGTCTCCTGTAGTGGACATCTTCCTCTGAGGCCTGTCAGAGGGCGGCTTGGCGTCTGCCATGATTCAATGCTGGAGAACAGGAAAAAAGAGACAGAATTATGCATTTGCATATTTAAACGAAAAAGTGTCCAATGGGAGCTGCTCTTCAAAGAACTCAGCATCACAATATTGACATATAAGACAATGTACACAGCCAAAGCAAGCAGAAAGCACTCAGCTCTAGTTTAACAACACACTGTGCGAACACAAGGTGTGGCGAAGGTGAATCCGGTGTTAATGTTGGGAAAACAAAAAAACGGTGCAGTTTTCATATCCTTATCCACCAGGAAATGATAAACACTACGGAGAAAACTTTTATTAGATGAGATGTTTCCTCTCATAATCACAGGATGCAATGGTGTGCAAAACATTGGCTTCCCCATTCTCAATGTCTTTGCTTAAGATGATTATGTTTTGCTGATCTCACAGATGACAACTCCATGTTGACAAAGGCTATTAGGCGCTTGTACACACGACACCTTCCCTGATCATGAAAGCCTATTTTAAGCGATTTAAAAAACTAAAGAGTGGATCTTTTTGAGACATACCTGTTGAACCACATCATCACCACCACTATTGTGTAATTAATAATTCTCAAGTTTAAACTAGCACACATTCCTTAACCTTTGACATTTGAAATGTTAGGAAAGATTTCTATCTCAAATAAATGCTGTTCTTTTAACTTTCTTCTCCTCAAAGAATCCTGAAAAAAAATATTTTTTTTACGGTTTCCACAAAGACATTAAGCAGCACAACCGTTTTCAACATTGATAATAATAACCAATGTTTTTGAGAAGGATCATGTGACACTAAAGACTGCTGAAATTTCAGCTTTGCCATTACAGATATAATTCATTCTTTAGACAGTCTTACAAATGTTTATTTAGGAAATCATTGGATTTTACACTAAAAAAAAAACAAAACCTACTGCTGCACTATTTTATCTTTCCCTGTTCCAAACTACTAAGCCAAAGTGACTTTTGAAGCTTGAAATAATTCAATTCATTCATTCGAGAAAAGGTTGGAGGCAGTTAACAGATGACCACACTGCCAGAGGTATCACAGGCTGTTAAAACAATCATAAGACAGATTGACATTTTCATTAAAGAACGTTTATGAACATTTTCAAACAATCACCCGTATCAGACTGCAGCTGTGCGAGTTTCAGAAGAACCTGTTCATCAAGCTGTAAGCTTATCCTAGGCTTAACTCTACAGTCAATGTATTTCAGATGAATCTAGCGGCTGTGTCATGTCTAATGAGAAAGCACACTAATCACACAGGTCACTTTCTTCCAGATGATGACAACTGGCTCAAAGCTCCTAAATGAAGCAGTGTCACATGATGAAGCTGATACAACTTTATATGTCAATTCAAACCTCATGCAGCTTACATCAACACTCAGTTTACTGGGAAGCACAAAATTGTTAGAAAATGAACAACAAGCTCTTTACAAACCAAGGTAGCTAATATAATAACATGATTTTCATAATTCTGCCAGATGTTTGAAGATGGTTTTGAGGTCCTAAGAAAAAGCCGAATACTTTCATTCGACAGTAAAAATATTTATAATGTTACAAAAAATGTATTATGGTTTCCACAAAAATATGTTTAACATAACACCAAATCAGCATATTAAAATTATTCCTGAAGGATCATGTGACATTGAAGACTGAATTAATGTCTGATGAAAATTCAGCTTTTCCTCAACATAAATTGTCAAATGCCTTGGAATTAAAGCATTTAAAACACTTTAAATGCGTTCATTTTAACATTACTTTAGCACCATTGTGGGTTAAAAAATATTTCAAAGGACCAGTGCATGATTTAATCAAAACATAATAAATACTGATTTCTATTTCATTTGCACATTTTCTTTGCACTTGTTTCTTCGTAGAGTGGCTTCTGATAAACGGTCGATTGGTCAAACTCAAACAACACTAGCAGTAAATCATTACCTCCCATCTCAAAGACCAGGTAAGCATGTCTTGTCCAATCTTGATTGACAAACAGGTTATTAATAATGACATGTATCAAAAACTATAATACTGCTCAAAACAGCTTTTCAAAAAGACGTACAAAACAGTAGTTATTAGAAATAGTCACATCCTTTGCTCAACTTCATTGGCTTTCACAACAGTCAATAGTTTCTATGCACTTGTCAACAAATACATACAGTTAAAGAAAAACGCGTTAACTCCTACTCGTGGCATCCAAACACATCTGGGTTGCGTCTTGTGACGTCATGTGTCCATTGATAATGTTTATTTTTATCCTGTCGTGGATATGCATCTGAGGTATTATCATAGTCATCATATTTACACTACTTGTTGGCTGTTGTAACAGGCGTGTGTCCTTGCAAAACTATAATCCAGTCTTAATCCAGTACAGATTACTATCCCCTTCAAACCTTGTATTTTCCTTCAATCTCACAGTTTAACCATGACATGTTTGGTTTGACCTGGACAAGAGCAACTACAAACTCTAAAGCTCAGTTAACACAGGTAAACATGGAGTTCATTCATCTTTATTATTGGTAAATCTGGACAGATCTGAGAGGAAAGCACGAGACTCGACTGGCCAATTCACATCTAACGTTAACGTAGTGACAACAAAACCACGGAATATATATAACCTTAAACGGATTTACATTCATTAAATACCTATTATGAAATCCACACACGATGTTGACTGGTTTATGAGTTCGTTATGAATTTGCAATTACTTTTATCGATAAAACAAACGGCTGGCTAGGCAGTTAGCATTAGCACGCCTAACTAGCCACGATAACAGATTTCTGTTGAATTTGGGCCGCAAATTTAAACTCAGTCGATTTAAACTCACCTTGAACTGGGTGGTAATATGATATAATAAATTGTGGCTGAATCATAGAGGACTCAGCCGAATGGTTCTTTATATATCCTATGTACAGCTCCTCATTGCTATCGCCGCACGTCCTCCCTTAAAAGCGTACAGCGCTCCGAGGACGCGTTTGATTATTTGAGTCGACTCTTTAAACTGAATCGCCAGCATGTTCGACTCCCTTGAAAGAGGGTGCGTAGGGGCACGATTGATTCATTAGAATCGAAGCTTTAGCGGAGTCGACTCTCGTTTAATGGATTATGACCGTAGAATGCCATTGGGCGTAATCGATGCTTTGACTTTGATCTACGCAAATGACTCCGGACCAATTCTATCATGAATGGTTAACGTTAGCAAATAACTTCTATACGGTTTGACATTAGTCAAGGCAAGAATACACATTAAACGCACCGCACATAAGCAGCAAGAGTTGAATTTATGATTTACAATTATACTACGTAAAATCATGTAAAAAAAAAAAAAAAAATCAGGCTTTATGTAGTTTCAGTTTTTCAAAATAAACGTCTAAAGCATGGAGTTTAGCAATTGCGTTATTGAGAAGTGGGTTTCGGTTTATTTTCACAACTCAAAAATAGTAGCAATAATAAAATAAAATGATACAAATAATTATTGTACTCTAATTTACGCTCATTTAAAATTTTGTAATGAGCCATTTCTTTTGATTTTGGGGATAATAATGTAAACCGTTTCGATTTTACTTTTAGGCAAGTTGTTAACTGCAAGCATACAATATCCTGCCAGCTCCTAAAGCAACACATACCCATTTTCTTCCCAATATGGCAGACGTCATTTGTGTACTTGCACTTATTTTTCTTATGCAATTTAATTAGTACAGGACAACGTCACCAAAAAATTAATAATGTAGAATACATTGAGTGAAAGAGTTCATTTATTCAATTTTACCGCCTACCAACAGATCAAGTGATTTACTGATATTCTCTCCCTTCATTTGTACCAGTACACAGAACGACAGAGATATGGAAAAGCAGAGAAAGATCCGAGATTGCATTTCTTTTATTGTCTAAAAATACAATTACAAAAGTTTTACTCAGTAATGAACAATCTTCCTACCATACTGTATCTGCACTAGTATTTGCACAAAGTAGATTGAGTTACAAAAGTCTGGTCCCCTACTGGAATGTCCAAATGAACATGATCACATGTAAAGATGTCTATATTGTTGTAAACGCACAAAAAAAAACAAAAACAAAAAAAAACATACAGCATTTACATTAATACTATACCAGTTAGTGATGTAGTAGTACAATTGTTTATTGTATAACTGTTTGCTAAATCTAGCTAATTTTGAAATGAAACGAAAAAACTGAGCAACCCGCTACTTTCAAGTGCTACATTAATGTAACTATCTCACATATTTAGAATGAAACTAGTTTAACCACACTGCACTGTGTTTGCGTTAATGTGCTTGTTTTAAATCAAATACTCAACATATGGAATTTTATTGCAGTCAGTACTGAAAGGAACAATAAATCTGAGTACTTTATCTCACAAAATCTCACCTACTGGAACTATATGGAGCGTACACAGAATGAACACCAGTCACGGAATCAGTATGTTGCTAACAAAATATTTCCCTTTACTACCAAATGTCCAAGAATAGACTATGATGGTCCCTTCACCGACCCAGCACGGTAGCCAGCAGTGCCATCCGAATATACATCCCATTCTCAGCCTGCCGGAAGTAAGCAGCCCGAGGATCCGTGTCCACTTCCACACTAAAAACAAAATACGATTAGGAAAGACTGCAAGCAAAACTCTGTATTGAACACTCCAGTTCATGTAACTTCCTACTTTGCCTGCTTAAAATTTGATTTCATCCTGATGCATTGAATTAAGATTAGCAAACCTGATTTCATTGACTCTGGGAAGCGGATGCATAACAACCATCTTCCTTTTGGCTCCAGTCATGATATGTGGGGTGAGGATGAACTGGCCAAAACACTGTCAGGAGGAGCAAATCATTAATAATATGCTGATATTTAAGACATAAAAGCAGATGCAATGATCTTCTCGGCAAAATCTCACCGCTTTGTACTCCTCTTCAGAGGCGAATCGCTCCTTCTGTATTCTGGTCATGTACAGGACGTCAGTCTCTGGAAGGGCCTCTTCAATGCTGTTAAACTCCTCCTGTGGACATAGTTAGAGAAGTTTAGACATTTAAGAGAAAAAAAAAAAAGCAATGCAAATAAACGAAAAGCACCCAAGTATGGGCTATATAAACACACCTGTTTAATGCCTTTGGAGGCCACAAAATCGATGATTTCGGCAGGCATGCTGAGGTCCTTGGGGGCCACGTAACGCAAGGTGATCCTGTACTGAGTGAGAAGTCTAGCCAGAGAATGCACGGTGCGGCCATGTTTCAGATCGCCTACCATGGTAATCTGAGATTTAAGAAAAAAAGATCCAAAAATTACACAAGACAGTAATCATAACTGAGCATCACAACTGGAGCAACACTGCAACATTCTGTTTGGAGATGCTAGTGGCACAGAAATTACACACTTCAGCTCCAAGTGGAAATCTCAACAAGCTAGTAGTTAAGATGACAATATTTTCCCCCCCGTGTACTCACAGTCATGCCATTGACTGTTCCCAGCTCCTCTCGGATTGTAAAGATATCCAGAAGGGCCTGAGTTGGATGTTCTCCAACCCCATCACCAGCGTTGATCACTGGCCGCCGACAATGCCTTGCTGCACTCTACAAACCAGAAGCATTTTCTTGTTTAGACTGACGCACAGATCAATTTGTTTTAGCAAACACTAACATATATAAATTAATTTTATTGATGGGGAAAAAAAACCTAACATGCATAACATACACTGATGAATCTCACACAGAAAGGCATGGAATATTTATAAAGATGTCAATTTTGATGTCATGTTGTCTACTCTTCAAAAGGGTTTTTTTGGGAAAAATTTATACTTTTTTTTCATCAAGGATACATTCAATTGATCAAAAGTGACAAATATGTACAAAAGATTTCCATTACAAATAAACAGCATTTATGACACTGAAAACTGGAGTAATGACTGCTAAAAATTCTGCTATTAATGCATTAACATTTGACTCACTTCTACAGCTCCAGGTATGGGGTGGCGCAGAACAATGACATCAGTGTAGCAGCTCATGGTGTGAACAGAATCAGCCAGAGACTCGCCCTTCTGCGTGGAGGAGGTGGACTCACTGAAATGCACCACTGACCCTCCCAGACGGTGCATGGCTGCTGCGAACGAACTGCAGGTGCGAGTGCTCACCTCGTAGAACATGGAGGCCATGACTTTACCCTGGGAGAAGATAAGCAGAATGGAATTAAATAAAGAGTTTAAAACATCTTATTTCATCTGTTTTAGACATCTCCTTCAGCAAGAGGTTGTTTCCAAAGGCCACAGATGCCCATTGAGGCAGAGATCTACTTCAAACTGACACGTCACTGCCAGATCGAACAACACCCTGTCTCCAGACTGCTGCTGACTTGAGCAGTTAAATACTCCTGCTGAGGAGGTTTATGCAATGAATGCTCAAGATGGGCTGTAATAAACTATAAATCATCCAGTGACATCTACTCTACTATTGGACAGAATTAATCAGCGTAATCAAAAGGTATTGTGGTCTACAGGTTGAATCAAGGTTCAATTTGCTCACTCCACACTTTCAAATAAGAATTCTGGATCCTTAATTCCATTGCCAAGTCCATTCCATTAGTAGGAGACTCACCATCTACCTTCAGGCAACTTGCCCTCACTTTCTCTCTCTCTCGTATATTATATATACACACATATACACATACACTACTGTTCAAAAGTTTGGGGTCTGTAAGACTTTGTAAGATCTTATCAATGCTCACTAAGGCTGCATCTATTAAATCGAAATACAGTAAAAACTAATATTATGAAATATTAGAATTTCAAATAAATGTAATATTTTATAATTTAATTTTTTCCTGTGACGCAAAGCTGTAACCTGTCAGCCATGATTTGCTGTTCAAAAGCAGTTAATATTCTTCAATGCTGTTTTGTTGAAATATTTTTGTGGAAAAAGTGTTATACTTTTAGGAATCACTGATGACTACAAAGCTCAAAAGAGCAGCATTTATTTGATATCCATCTATACATCTATTTATCTACAGCAGTGTTTCCCAACTGGGGTGCCGTGTAAAAAATCCTTTTTTAATATTTTTAAATTGCTAAAATGTTCAAAAAAGCATCTATTATATAATATCCATTTCTGATGTCGCCAATAATTAGAGATGCACCGAAATTTCGGCTGCCGAAAATTAGTTCACCGCTCAGGTTTCACTTTCACGTGGTGTGACGCTCTGCGTATTATCTCGCTCTATGCGTGTGCGCTCAGCTCAGTTGCTCCACTCGTATATCGTTCATGCGAATCGGAACAGCAAAGTCCACTCAAACATTGAGCCGACAGGAAACATCGTT
>NW_015556110.1:505307-513847 GCF_001515605.1 Sinocyclocheilus anshuiensis | reverse complement strand
AATATTGTGACAAAATTAATTTTGTAGGGTGCCACAAGTTTGTTAAAATTTCCAAAGGGTGCCGCGACTAAAAGAAGGTTGGGAAACACTGATCTACAGTATCCATCCATCTCTCCATCCATCCATCCATCCATCCATCCAGGCACGTGCACACATAGACATCAAAGGGGGCTTGAGCACTTGCCCTTTTTCTTCCTTGAGAGAAAGTGCCCTTTTTTCTGGGGAGTGTTTTTTTAAATAAATTAATATATGTATATGTGCACGTGTGTTTCTGTTTGCTCACAGCTTTCCCTGTCAAACAAATAAAAAAAAATCTAAATATCAGGTCAGTTCAGGTCAGGTCAGGAAATGTTAAGACTCTGCAGCACAGCAGTGTTGCACACATTGATCAGCTGCACATCACTGACAGGCAGAGAGCCACAGAAGTGAAGCCCTCTCTCCCTTTCCAGTTGTGTTCATCTTGGTGTGGAGGTGAGTGGTGATGAACAACAGAGTAAGCTATCGGTGCCTCGAATTTACAGCTAATTATCCAAAAAACAAAAGGAAATTATAGTTAATTTGTCTTGCTAACATCCATGACTCATGAGAGAGTTACCATGTGGGTTAGACCAGTGCGCGTTCTTTCACTGCATGATTCAGTTTATTAAAATGCTGTCAATGATCACAAAATTCAAGATATGGGGGCAGAAATGTATATATTTATATCATTTCAGATTTTTAGTTTTTTTCCACCAAAAAGCAGCATGATTACAAATGTGATATTGATTTTATACAGCAGTTCAATAAACAAGAATTTATCATTAATACACTTAGGTTTTAGACACAATATTGACTGTTTTTGCTCTATTTCGCCAATAAATATAATTCCAATTTGCGTCTCGGAGCAACATGATGCTGTTTTATTCCTGAATGAATCAACCGTTTAAATGATTCGGTTCAAGCGCAATGACTCGCTTATTAACAGTGACTTGCTGCCACCTACTGGCGGTTTTAATTTCACATTTAAAATATTTTTTCATTTTTTTATTTTTTTTTATCATTTCAAATATCAGTATTCAATGTTTTATGTTTAAAATATCAAAACAGTATTAATGCATTTGTATCTGCAAGTTAACCGTTCATGTCTCTGCATTGCAGATTAAATTTGTCAATACTGATTTCATTTGCTTGGTAACAGCCCAAATGACTCATTACTCTAATTGACTGATTCAATTGAAGAATTTGACTGGAATGATACACATTTTTAGAAAAAATGGCTTTATAAAAGGTAAAACTGCCCATGAAAGGTAAAAATCAATTTAAACTTATTGGAAAAGACTAATTTCTATCACTGCTGTGAACTGATCACCACACAGAATATGAGGAATATCAAAAACTTTAGGAGTCAGCTGTCTACGGTTGTCCTTAAGATATCAGCACAATAACACACTCAGCAAAATATCATCTAATTATAGTTATCGATAAAATCCCAGAAAATATTGAGATATATTTTGTCAATATCGCACACCCCTAATAGGCTATATTTAACGTTTTGTATAGAAAAAAAATGTAAATAAAAAAGTGCCCTTTTTTCCACTTGAGCCCCTGCCCCTCAAAATGTCTGCGCACGTCCCTGCATCCATCCATCGTAATATCTCACTAACCCCGAACTTTTGAACCATAGTTCATTTAAAAACAATACTACCTTTTGATAACATTTGAAAGCATCTTATGACAGAACCATTTGTTCTCACAGTAAGAGTTTTCAATTCCAGAAAGTATTGACTTGTGATTCAATAAGACAAGAACCACTCTGAATGATTCAGTCAGCGAGAGTCATTAGACTGATTCAAACTAATAACTCATAAGAAATTGATCTGAACCTTTTTGACACATTCTTTGAGAAGAACCAGCTCATGATTCAGAAACAAAAGATTAATTCACCAATTAGATATTTTTATTTTTAAATATCAAGTGATATTTGTGTAAAAAGAAATGAACAAGAATTTACTAATAGTCAGTATACCTTCAAAATATCCAAGGGTCTTTCTTTCTGCACCATCAGACGAAGAGTATGTGCCACATTGAACAAGTGTGACATCTAAAAGCCCAAGACAGACAAGAAAGATTGATGAGCCACTGTAAATACACAAATACAATATTCCTGGACTCGACAACAGGATGGATAACATGGTGTCACCTGTTCCTTGCTGAACTGGCGCACGGACAGGATGTGCTGGCCCACCAGTGGGTGCAGCAGTGGGGAGGTCTGGGGGTGGGGCAGGATCTGCTGCTGCCCAGCTTGAGGTGACAGGATCCTGGCCAGGGGAGGAGGGTGTGCATATGCATCCATTGGGGGAGCCAATTCTGATAATGGAAGCAAAACAGCGTCACAATCAGCAACCAATACATCACTGCCATGTATCAATAAATCTCACTTTACTCCAATAAACTGAACACCGCATAAGAGCTCACTGGGATCAACCTGAATCACAAGTAACAGCATGCATGCAAAGCATGGGCAGCGCAGGGTAAGATACCATCATGTCTTGTTTTGATTACGCTTAAGACTAAAGTATGCCCATGAAATGAATCCAGGAACAAACACAGATTGGCAGAAAGAACAGAAGCTAAGGGTGGAAAAGCGCTGGTAAACATCACTACAAACGTCAAACCTGCATCATACGGTGCTTTTAATGACACCTCCTCTTCAGCTGCTCAAACATTGAGGCACAAAGTTTGAAAAAAATGCATTAGTAACTGTACAGTTAGAATTTTAACAGTTGCCAATGCAGTATTTGTAAACATTTAGTTTTCCAAAAAGGTTTTTTTTTTTTTTTTTTGGAGAAACTGTATTCCATGTAATTTATTAATATTATAAAAGCAACAAAGTGTATATACACAGACATTTAACTATTTGTCTTATCCCAATATGCAACGTGTAAAAATCACAAATGTAGTCATTTGATTTAAATCAGGTTTTAGCAGTATTTTGCATGCATCCACTTTTGTACTATTCTTTTTTTATTTCCTAGCAGATTTTAAGGTTTGAGATATTTAGCTCTAGAGGTTTTAAGTTTTTTCAATTACGAAACATGCTCGAAAAAGACTGATTGTTTAAATGACCTTGATCGAATGAAAATAAGGAAGATGGAAAATATGGATATTAATTTTCAATTCACAGACACAGTTGCAGAATCATGAGACTTGGATAAGGATTTGATAAAACTATACACATCACATGGACTTTACCCAGTGCCTTTTGGGGTTGTATGGTAGATCTTTTGAAACCTGCATATAAAAACATGCCTTACTTGAGATATGATCATATTGGACCAGCAAATGGTTCAGCTGAACCATTTGGAAGTTCAAGGGACATACAAGCTCAAACAAACAACTGATGCTAGCAAAACAAAAGCTGACATCCAACTGAACCACTGTCTGAATTAAAATGTAACAAACCAATTATTTCCAGTATAGTGGTTCATTTGGCACACAAACTCATGCACAAGCTCTGTGGAATACTCTGTATGTACCTGGAGGCAGACCAGGATCGGATGTGCAGTGGATACGAGGCGGGAGAATGAAGCGTCCGTCCCCAGTTGAACGGCGTGGACTCGGGGCACGGCTACGGACCACATCAACAGGTGCTGCCTGACGGGGGCGCTCAGGAGTTAATGCCTCACTCACACGCTGTAATTGACAAGCATAGTTATTTGCTTCCAATGACACTAAAAAGGATCAGCGGTTTGAAGAATGGATGGATGGATGGTTATTTGTTAGCCAGTGCACATTAGAAAGCAAAAGCTGAACCATAAACAATGCATGTTCAGGTTTTTGATTATAACTAAGGATCAGTTAGTGACCTTAGGAGCATCTTTTATAACCTCAGTTGTTCCTGCTGGGGGTGTTGACCATGACTTCACATCCTGACCATAACCTGGAGGTACCAATACCTTAAGAGAAAGAGGAATGATTGAACATTGAAATTAATGACAAACATGTGCTCCAGACAAAATTTGCTGGGCAGCTATTCATTAGATGTGAGAGAAAAGGTACCAAATCACATATACTACTGTTCAAAGGTATTTTTTGTCAGCGAGGATGCATTAAAGTGATCAAAAATGACAGTAAAGACTTTTACATTGAGCCAAAAAAATTCTATTTCAAATAAATGTTTTAACTATTCAAAGAACCCTAAAAAAAACACAACATAACATGGTTTCCAGATCAGATCTTTACCTGTCCATCAATATAGGCCACCTCTCCTCTGAGTACCACCCTCATGACTTTTCCCTTCACTTTCATGCCCTCAAACGGCGTCCACTTTGACTTAGTGAATTGCATGTGCTTTGGAATAGTCCACTCTTGCTCCAAGTCCACCTGGAAAATTCAAGTATCACTTTGAAATTTGAAAACATTTTAAATTTTTAGACAACCATTCACCATCTGAACTTTGTCAAACTTAAATACCTCTACATAAGTATCTTCTTGAGCAGGAAGAGAGAATATTTTACTGGGGTTTTCATAGAGCCTCTTAATGATGTCATCAATGGTAAGGTGACCCTCGCTGACGGCCGTGAGCAGCAGAGGCAGCATAGTCTCCAGACCCGGGTAACCTGGAGGTGGTTTCTCAGAGTTTTTCTCCTCTACTGAATGAGGGGCTGGAAGTTAAAAATAACCAAATAAATAAAAGCTTCCAAGAACTGCTCAGATGTGGCCATTTAGGTTTGGGGTCAGTTTTTTTTCTTTTTTTTTTTGAAGAAATTAATAATTTTATATACTTTTATTATATCCGATCATCTTGTAGGACTGCTTGAAAGTCTTTTTTTGATCAGGCACAGCAAGCATGTCTGACCAATCAATTAGAAAATATGTAGCACAATAGGAAAGAATAGGCTGAAGTTCTGAACAAAGTTTGGATGTAGCTTGGAACTCAAGCAGAAACTTAAGTTAACAATTTTGGTCTTAAATTAGGGATTTTAAAACAGGTTTGTGTACTTGTTTGTCAGGCAAACAAAATTATGTGAGGCTCAGCAGAGATATTTAATCCCATTATTACCGTGGTCGGTTGCGAAACAGTCAATGATGTCTAGATTTTCCCACAATGCCTCCATGTCCTCACGCGTACCAAGCATGGGCCGCACTTGCGCCCTGCCGTTTCCAATGGCAGGCACATTATCTTCACACAGGAAGAGATGGTGAGGTGCCACTTCACACGTCACCTGGATGCCCTTTTGTTTAGCAGCTCGAATGATCAGAATCTGAGAAACAATGCATGATTTTAGTTAGTCACAAATCACAGGAATATGTAAAGAAACTGGATGAAGGATTTACAATGAAGATGAAATAAAATGCAGTTATTAGACCATGACATAGAACAAGGATTCTTACCTCTTCTTTCTTGGCAACATGGCAGATATGAACGGGTCGCTGATACAGCTGCGCCACCATCAAGATTGCAGCCACCGTCTGTTTTTCTGCATGTGCCACAATGGGCAAGTGCTTTGGCCACTTTTCAAAGTGCTGCATGCAAAGAAGATCGTAATCAAATTCTATCATGACAGTAAAACATGACAAATTGCATCATTAAAAATAAATGTAAAAATATTCAAAATAAAAATGAATGTACTTAAAATAAATATTTTACATTTTATATATTTTTTTATTTTAAATGCATTTTATTTAAAAAAAAAAAAAAAAAAGTTTAATTTTATTAGTGCTGTCAAACGATTAATCGTGATTAAATCACATCCAAAATAAAAGTTTTGTTTACATAATAAATAAACACAGTACACATACATATATTATGTATATATAAATACACACATTTTGAACATATTTACACGTACATACATTTATATTATTATATTTTATATTATATATAAATCTATTTAATATATAAACATAATTTTTCTTAAATATATACATGCATGTGTTTGTATATATATATATATATATACACACATAATAAATATACACAACACACTACACTATATTATGTAAACAAAAACTTTTATTTTGGATGAGATTAATCGCGATTAATCATTTGACAGCACTAAATTTTATTTTAAAATAGAATACAAATAAATGGATTTTTATTTTAAATAAAGGGTTTTTATTTTAAGTAGATTTTAAATAACTATAAAACTTTATTTAATAAAATACTGTTGTATTTGTTGTATACCTTGTTGTTTCCTTACCTCCATCCACAGAGAAACATTGTCCATTTTCAAAGTGGAGTACGTGTCATTCAAGTACATCTTCAGGCCAGCTGTAGAGCTGGCAATGGACGGAAGAACTGTAGCGTTGTCTGATGATGCCCCAACAAAAAGAGCATAATCACAGCGGCACCCAGCCTTTGCAAGCTAGACATATTCATGACAGAAAAAAAAAAAAAAAAAGTCCATAAACAACTTCCCAGTGGCATAGCAGATGGGCATTTCATAGCGCATCAGGAGGATAATAAAAGATTAGGCTATTAGCTTACTACTCATTGAAAATGTTTTTAAAGAATTATTTTAAAGCAGGTCTACTCTACAATGAATTTCATCCTATAATTAAATTAATATATTTAATAATTAAATTAAGAAATTAATACTGCAGTCATTAGTGAAAAATCAAGAGCAGCTTTATTTCAAGTAACCACTTTCAAAAACAACCCGTTTATAAACTCGTTTCTTCTCTTTTTTCCCCACTATGTACAGGCCACAAGAGAAATATATACAGTAATCAGCATATGTTGACGTAGTTAATGCAGCGTCACATGCCCGAAAGCTCTGTCAGTTTTTACTTTCACTTTCTGTATAATGAATTGACCGAAGTTAAGACGTTCACCGGCATAACTCTTGCACAAAGTTTGCACGATGCTTGTGTGATATCCATTACTTTGCCTTCATGGTTTAAAACAGAAATTTCCAATATTGCGACATAACTCCCCTCGGGGGGCCCCGCGAATTTGCACTACACCACTGCAACTTCCCTATTTGGTTTCATGTAAATAACCAAGCCAATATTTAATTTGTTGATGTTACCTTCTGTGCCATAGCAAAGGAGCTGGGGTCAATGATGGCAGGGTTGGTATTGGGCATGGCACACACCATAGTGATTCCTCCAGCCAGGGCAGCAGCTGTGCCCGAGGAGAAGTCCTCTTTATGGGTGGCACCAGGCTCCCGCAGATGCACATGGACATCAATCAAACCTTTAGACATACAAGAATAAACTGAATCAATCTCAATGTAATATATTTGTTCTGACAACTCAATTACAACTGAAAGGATGTGGCCATACTCACCAGGTAAACGGATGAGCTTCTGCGAGGTCATGCTGTCTATATGAGTCTTTACATGAGGAGCCTGACCAATTTGCCCCAGTGCCTGCCAAGCCCACATACATTACAATCTTCAGAATTTTAGAGGTACAACAGCATAAACAGATGTGGCCCAAAACTGAGTTTTTCCAAGTAGGCTCACGAAATGCCGCAAGACTAGTCAGACCAGTTTCTTAGAGGAGAGCGAGAGAGGAAAAAAACACAAAAACCTCACACTTCCCATAACATCCACCAGATGGCGCATGGACCGTTTTATACCTTATTGACAAACTGAAACTAGCTTTAGGAGTGCTTCCTCTCTTAATTCCGATTCGATTCCGTCCTCACTATTTTTTCAAAGCCACTGAAAAAAAAATTGCTTGCCAAAAACATGTAGTACTGCACAAGCATCTCCAATCTGTCATTTTAAATATTTCATACAGGAAACACATTTTTTCCGTCCAGAACAGCAGGGGCATGATGTCTAAATCTAGCTAGTTAGCTAGCTAGATAGACAGATAACAAATAAATAAATAAAAAATATATTTTTTTTTGCACTGGCTACCAGTAGCTGCTCGCATAAAATTCAAGGCATTAATGTTTGCCTACAAAACCACCACTGGCTCTGCACCCATTTACCTAAATTCATTACTTCAGAGTTATGTGCCCTCTAGAAGCTTGCGTTCTGCAAGTGAACGACACATTACTGTGCCATCTCAAAGAGGCACAAAATCACTTTCACAGACTTTTTCATTAAATGTTCCCTCCTGGTGGAATGACCTGCCCAACTCAATCCGAGCAGCTGAGTCCTTATCCATCTTCAAGAAATGACTAAAAACACATCTCTTCCAACTTTATTTAACCCTCTAACTCTAGCACTTTCTATTCTATTTTAAAGGGGTCATATGATGCGATTTAAATTTTTCCTTTCTCTTTGGAGTGTTACAAGCTCTTAATGCATAAAGAAGATCTGCAAAGTTGCAAAGACTAAAGTCTCAAATCCAAAGAGATATTCTTTATAAAAGTTAAGTCAACCACGCCTACCTAAAACGGCTCGTTCTAACACGCCCCCACATATCTACCTCACTATGTGGGAAGATTTGCATAACACCGGCCAAATGTTCACGTAAAGAAAGAAGGCGTAACTTTTATTCTTGCTGTTGCCGCCGCTGCCATGTTGTGAAGACACTGTGTGTTTCGTTGTGAAAGCGAAACTACTTTGTTTGGCCTTCCAAAAGAGGACACAACTAGA
>NW_015556110.1:504470-504751 GCF_001515605.1 Sinocyclocheilus anshuiensis | reverse complement strand
ATTAAATGTTCCCTCCTGGTGGAATGACCTGCCCAACTCAATCCGAGCAGCTGAGTCCTTATCCATCTTCAAGAAATGACTAAAAACACATCTCTTCCAACTTTATTTAACCCTCTAACTCTAGCACTTTCTATTCTATTTTAAAGGGGTCATATGATGCGATTTAAATTTTTCCTTTCTCTTTGGAGTGTTACAAGCTCTTAATGCATAAATAAGATCTGTAAAGTTGCAAAGACTAAAGTCTCAAATCCAAAGAGATATTCTTTATAAAAGTTAAGAGT
>NW_015556110.1:504228-504449 GCF_001515605.1 Sinocyclocheilus anshuiensis | reverse complement strand
CTGCGCATTTTATGGAGGATGGATGAGGACTGTTTCCTGAACCAGTAGCCTAATGCGTCTGTGGCTGTTTCTATAAAGTTGGGCAGTTCCAAATTTACAAGGACAGTCTGGCGCATCTGACTCACAGCCTGTAAGTATGTTTTTTTATATTTAAATAATTTACCACTGATGATTCAAACGCGAGTTTTGAGCAGTGTAGAGTAGCACTTGTTGTTTGTCAT
>NW_015556110.1:501475-503941 GCF_001515605.1 Sinocyclocheilus anshuiensis | reverse complement strand
TTGATCAATCCAAACCTTTTTAACAGTACAGCATATATATATATATATATATATATATATATATACTTTTTTTTTTTATTATTATTTTGATTAGTTTGATTAGAGTTGGAAATAAACTCTGCAGGACAGTGGCCCTCCAGGACTGAAGTTGCCCAGCCCTGCTCTAGAAGAAGCTCTAGAACCACCTTAGGAGCTCTAGTAGAATTTTAGACAATACACAAAAAATAGCCTATAGAGTGCATATATATGTGTGTGTTTGTTCTAAAGATGTATTTGGGTTGTTGACATAGATAATTAATTATGACAAACATGAAATTGTGATTTGTTTTGTAGCCTGTGATAATGCCTTGGGTTCTAGTATCTGTGCCTGCATATATTGATGTCTATGGTAATTTGTGCACATCAAGTGGATGCAGGTGTGTATCGGCAATCACATAGCACTGACATGGGTGACATTGGGGGGGTTTGGGGTGTGTGTGCAGTTGCCCCATATCGTTAGTCATGGAAACCCCGATGTCAGCCCTGCTGCAATTGTTAGCTAGGCCCAGGACCGGTTCTAAAGGGATAATAGAAGGTGTTAAATACCCTCAAATGAAAGCAAAAGCAACTGAAGATCTGGCAAACTATCCAGTGCATATTTGCACTATTTACAACATGCTTTTGCAGCGTTGAGCAATATAGCCAATCACAGACATATCTGTTGATTTTTTGAACGCAATGATCAATCAGAAAGGTTTTAGTTTATTCCCTCACCACTGAAAGTGCCAAAGTTTTCATTAAGTGCAGTTTTGCACACTTTTGAATCACCTCATAATTAAAGTGCAGACACAATGTAAATAAGAGATTCATTGTGCAGTTTAGAGAGCTTTATGGATTATATATTGTGAACTTTGTGAGATCGCGATTAACTTGGATGAGTGACACTTTTTAATGACAATAAGAGGAGCGTGCTTTGTGCACTTTCTAGGCTATAATCCATTCAGAATTTGTATGAAACTTATTACATACATGCTGCAAAGTTTCGGGAATGACATCTGCATATTTATGCTGGATTACCTCTTGAAATACCAGTGATTGACACCGTGATAACCACGGCAACGGACGCGACAACAACAAAAAAAAGTCTCATTCTAATGCATTTGTAATGGCCACATCTGTAGTATAAACTTTTACATTTGTTGGGTTGTTAATGTGAGTTTGTCACAGCTCACCTGAACAAACAACTTGGTGCACTTGATGTCAGTGATGAGTGGTACGGAGTAGTCAATGGCCATTCGACGAGTGCGGTAACCTTTGGTCACAAAGGAGGACAAGCGTCTTCCACCAGAGTTCCTCATGGACAAATTGACGACCAAGTCAAAATGGTTCTCCTCCAGATAGTCCATGATGTTCCTTTGTTTGTCCTTACTAGGGCAGTCACTCTCCTCTTCAAAAGGCCAGTCCACTGCCATCACCTGATAGGAGACAGAAAAACAAACAGAATTCATAAAACAGCAAACTTAACCTGTTAAATTAGCTGTAAAACTAGCAAACTTAACTAGTTAAATTAGCAAGAAAAACACAAAAGAAGTTCATTAGCAGATGTTATTTTTTAATAAGTTACAATGTTTTGTTATTCACTGTACCTTGACTCCATGTTCAGTGTAGAAGTCAGCAGTGCCTAGACTGGCATACAGGTTATAACCCAAACTCTCCAAGGTCTGGACTGTGGGCAGAAGCTCGCTCTTACTCTGAAAGACATACATTTTTCACTTAAAGGGATATGTTTACCCCAAAATTAAAATTGTCAATAATTACTCACCCTCATGTCGCTCCAAACCCGAAGAATGACACGGAAGAGAAGAAACTGTATTCTCGTAGCTTCATAAAACTACGGTTGAACCACTGAAGTCACATGGACTATTTTAACAATGTACTTACTACCTTTCTGGGCCTTGAACGTGTCAGTTGTGTTGCTCTCTCTGCAGGGTCAGAAAGCTCTGATTTCATCAAAAATATCTTAATTTGTGTTCCGAAGAAAAACGGAGGTCTCACGGATTTGGAACGACATGAGGGCGAGTAATTAATGACAGAATTTTCATTTTTGGGTGAACTGCCCCTTTAAGAATCTAGATTTTTTTTACTAGGGGTGCTCCGATCAGGATTTTTGAGGCCAATCTCCGATCGCCAATCACAGAAAGCAGTATCTGCCGATACAGATCTTTTAAAGCCTTCTTTTTATCATTTATAACTATTTATAGTGATACTCCAATCAGGATTTTTAGACATTTATTCAGGGCCTGAATTTCATTTTTGAAAATGGGGGGAATTCCCCTCTTAGGTGACTGTACTTTCACACAGGAGTCTGCTACTGATCCGTTGCGGTTTACTACAAACACAACATTTATCCATTAGTTTGATTTCAAATCCAAACATTGTCACTGAAAATGCTTTTTCAGCATTCCAACGCTTTTTTTACACAGTACA
>NW_015556110.1:491870-501373 GCF_001515605.1 Sinocyclocheilus anshuiensis | reverse complement strand
GTTCATAAAGAACTTTGTTTTCCTACCTCCACGAGTGCATCTACTATTGCCTTGTTTATCTAAAAGTGATCTTTCCCTTTAAACCTAGCCAAAAAGCCATATGTGTTGACTGTGAAACACAGTAGACTTTAATAATATGCATTTATGGTGTAATTACTAAATGTTCGTGTCAGTCCATGTTTATATTTACTGCAAACAATGAGCTGTTACTTTAATTCAGCGCTTGCAGCTCAGCAATAGACTCGGTGCAGAAACGATCGCTGCACTGCTGCAGACGCACCTCTCCTAGAGCGCACTGCCGGACCGCAACCGTGTGCGGTGAACGCTTTAATCCGTTAACATGAGCGCAGAAAAAATACGTACCACATATGCACCGCAAACGGAGTAATGTGAACCTGACATTATGTGTGTGCGCTGCGAGTGTGCATGAGCGCACGGTCTCCAGGAGAGCGTGCGAGCACTGAATGGTTAAAGACTGGCAAGAATTACAAAGTAATGCAATTTATAAACTTTAGTGACGATGTGACACTGCCTCGATTGTGCAAGTGACAATTCCTGTGTCAACTGTGCAGCTCGCTTATAGACAGATGCGATGTGTGGTGATTTGAAGCCATTTGCGTATTTTGAGAGAAAGAGAGAGCGCGTGCGGTGATTCACTCACGAAGTTTGTGAAATTACGTCTCACACAAGGTTTTCAAATTACTTTATAAGTTATTTAATGAAGAAATATGAAGGGGAGTACCTCACCTTCAGCATTATAATTATTTCACCCGCGCCGCACAGAGACCAACACGTGCCGCTGCATGTTGTGCCAAACCTCTCAACGGCAGCGTCATCAGCTTGAGATCGGTTTTTTTGAGATCGGCCTTTTTAGAGGCCGCCGATCAATCATCCCAACGTGATTATCGGCCGATAGTGACCGGTAGCAGATCAATCGGAGCACCCCTATTTTTTTACATTCTCTAATAAAAGTGAGAGTGAATGCGCAAAATGTGCACCACTATACTATAGTGTTGTGGGTAATTTCCAGGAACTTCCTATGTAGTTTTTAATATGTGTTTAGATATGTTGACATGTGGATGCTAAAGTGATCTGTGAGGTAGCTAGAACACTGCTAGTTGGTTGTTTACTTTTACTTTTTAGTTGAAATTGCCCTTTAAAGCCACTCCTTCAATATTAATATATGCAATTTGTATTATAAAAAAATGTTTCGCTTGTTTTATCGCTGACCAGGTAAACATTTGAAGTCAAAATGCATTAAACTAAGGTAAACCTCACAAACCACATGATTTATGGTATATTTACCTGTGGCACAAACAGCAAATTTTAGGGTTAAGGATTTGTTGAGTCATATCCTTATGTATGCAATGGAATAAGCAATGGTGATGGTGGTGAAATTAACAAACCACAGCTTTGAGTAATGGGAATAAGAAAATTAATAGGAGCAGACTCAAATGAATCGACTTGCTGTAAAGTAAGCCATTACCTTATAAGTACCAATAGTGAGGAGAATATTCTTTTTAGGGATTTTGAAGCCAGTGCTGAGCATGGCTTTTAGATAGGCCTCATAACGGTTTTCCCCGAAGCAGGCCACTTCTCCAGTGCTGGTCATCTCAACACCTAAAACCACATCTGCTCCAGCCAGCCGTGAGAAGGAGAACTGAGGAACCTAAGGGTCAAACGCAGATCAAGCTTATGTAGATCTTAAAAAATATTGAGATGGTTCAAGTGTTCCCATTAAAAACAGACATCCCCGAGATTTCAATACCTTAACTCCCACAATGCCAATCCCCTTCATCAGCCCGACAGCCTCAACTTCCTTTCCCAATATGACTCCTGTTGCTAGGGCAACAAGATCCACACCAAGTGTTTTGGACACAAAAGGGAAGGAGCGCGAGACTCGCACGTTGCATTCTATCACCTTCAGCTGATCATCCTGTTGACAAACACGCATGATTTAGTTTCAGCACCAAATATTCTAAAATGCACTCATCCTAGCTAAAAAAAAAAAATATATATATTTTTTTAAATAATGAAAACTCACCTTGGCAATGAGCTGCAGGTTGAAGGGGCCGGTGACCTGAAGCTCCTGGCCGATCGCGTAAACGATCATCTTAATGCGTTCCATGGTTTTCTGGTTGATGTCTTGAGGAGGAGTCACCAGTGTGGCATCTCCAGAATGCACCCCTGCGTTCTCCACATGCTCAGACACCGCTATGGCAATGACCACTCCGTCACAGGCCACAGCATCCACATCTATTTCCTGAAAGCAAAATATCTCCATCAAAAAACATTGCAAAATTTGACAGTGCAAATCCTGCCACCACAATAGCTTTAAATATCTAACACAGCAATACTACTAAAGAGTACTACAGAATTCAAAATACACATAAGGGTCAGTGTTGTTATTGTTAACGAAAACCATTACATTTGTTTTCCTTAATCGAAAAAGATTAAAAAAAATATTAGATGAAAAACTGAAAATACTAAAACTAAAATAAAACAAAGCTAAATAGAAATAATAAAAACAAAAAGACAAATGAAAGCTGAAAATAAAAAGTTAATTCAAAATATTAAATGCTATAATCATATATAAATAATATTAAAATAACACTAACAAGGATGTAATTTTGGGTTATCCAGATTTTCATTTTATGGCTGAAAACCAAGAAATGGCTGATATTCTAATTCGCTATTTTGTCTACAATAAAGTAAAATACACTAAAATCAATCGTTTTAAATGCTAAAAGTGAGTTTAGGCATTATAAGTTATAGTATTGAAAATTAATATTCATTTTGAGAATAAAGGTAAACTCAGTGGTGTAATGTAACGAAGTATTAATACTTCGTTACAGTACTTAAGTATTTTTTGGGAGTATCTGTACTTTGAGTTTTTATATTTCAGCCAACTTTTACTCCATTACATTTCCTAATTAAAATGTATACTTTTACTCAGATACATTTCCCTGAAGCATCTTCGTCACTTGCTACAAAATAGTCAGAAGAACACTAACTGCAAGAAATCAGGTTTGACGAATCAGTGGTCTGGCGCTTAGAAGTTAGACTCCTATAAAAACACCTTTGCTCATGTGCAAACAAGTGCGCGGACAACCGCGGATGATTTCATTTTCCACTCAAGTCGAGGCTGGGGTGTGCTGTGCGATGTACAATATATCGTCTGCAGTAATGGTAAGCGCTCTTGTAATGATGTGCCATCTGACATTATCGAGTAGAACACCAAATCACACAGAGAGTGCACGCACGTGATTTATTGGTTTATTAAAACTCAAAATTCAAGGCATTCTAAATTGTAGGCGGCAAAATGCTTCTGTATGCTTTTATATTTATATAATTTAATATAGTTAACTTAATCTATCACACACAAAGAGTACCGTTTTTCTGCAGATATCAGCATGATAACAAACTTAATCATTTTATACAAGTTCAATAAAGTTAGCAATAAGTAACTTACATGAATCGGTTGAATCTCAATGACTCACTCATTAACGGTCACTTGCTGCCACCTACTGGCAGTTTTAATTTCACATTTTGACTTTTTTTTTTTCAGGTTTTAAATCATTTCAAATATCATTATTCAACGTTTTATGTTAAAAACAAAACATTATTTATTCATCTGTAACTGCAGGTTAAAGGCATCCATGCCCCCTCTGAGATAGCCTACATTAAACTGTGTAAATACATTTACATTTACATTTACATTTAGTCATTTAGCAGTTTAAAATAAACATTTGCATTTGAATGTTAGATGTGCGTCAGGGAGCGTCATCAGTGGAGCACAAGATGCGGTGATGATGCAAGTGACGTTGTAGTTTAATGTTTTGTTAGTATAGCCCATGAGAAGAGCAGTTGCTGCGTTATTCAAGAGAGACAGAGAGGAGGAGTGCAAAAATAAAACCATGCCCTCCATTCAATATTCCGTTTCAGCTGGAAATACGTCACTACACTGAAGTAAAGTCAGCAGCAATTTCCGGTTCACGTGGACTTTAAGCAATGCATAAATACGTGATGTTGTTTTGTTCATAATTGTTTATGCAATTTACGAAATTATATTTGATTTATATGAGTTAACTTAGACGTAATGCACGTTTTTTTATAGACTATTACTTCCTTGCGTTGAACATTTAAAATGTGCTGCATTATTTTGCTCATTGTGCCCTCCTGTGGCCTCGGGAGACAAGCCAAAAGTTTAACCCATTTAATCTGCATCTAAAACATTAGAAATTAGATATTTGTTTACTTTTTATTTTGTTTTTGACTGTTAAAACAAAAAAATATTTGTTGTTTGTCTCAATAAATGTAGTTAATTTAAAAATACAGTGGTTAAATGTAAAAAAAAAAATCTATTGCTCTTTGTTTTAAAAAAGGTTATAAAAAAATGTCAATAATTATCAATACCGAACCATATGAAACATTATATCGTTGATACATTTTTTAGCTATGTCGGCCAGCCCTACTTCAACTTCTACCAAAGTCATTTTCTGGCAAGATATCTGTATTTTTACTTGAGTATGGCTTTCAGGTACTTTATACAACACTGGGTAAACTAAAATGTAAGAGATAAGGGAAATGAGTATGAACAAGTAAATATAATATGGACTGACAAACAATACAAAAAAAATCCAACATCAGTTGATTGATGGCTATCATGTCATACAGGTTGTATATAATAGCCGAATTTACAGAGTCAAATCAGAATTTTTCATGAAATCTCATGCATTTTTGAGCAAATTGAGCAACAATAGCAATTAGAAAGACAAATCAGGACTTGAAAGAGTTATATTCTGTAATATTCACACCTCATGTAACATCTGTGGTGAATGAAAAACCTGTTCAAACAAGCAATTTTTTTATTTTGTGCCAACTAACAGCATTACCTAGTAATTAACTCCCCTCTCTCCCATACACACAGTTAACTGGAACTGCCTGAAGGTGGGAGCGGTTTGTGCAGACTTAAAATGTTGTTTTTAGTGACTAACCTTGGCCTCCTGAATGAATTTGGAGATAACAACAGGGTGCTCCTTTGACACAGCAACAGCATTGCTCAGGTACTTTTCCATGTCACTGTCTGAGTAGGCAACATTCATAGCAGCCCCGCTGAGAACATACGACGGCCTCACTAAGCAGGGATAACCCACCGTCTCACAGAAACCTACAGCAGACTACAAGAGAAATGTCAAGGGGTCATTTGAAGTTACAAGCAGAACTTATGTCTTTCTTTGGTTATTCATTTCACACTACACTTCCAGAGTGTCCTTGGTATTCCTTAGAGTTGAATAAAATGAATTATCTTTATATCTTACCTCAATATCAGACAGCTCTTTCCATCGGGGCTGGCTGATTCCTATGGTGTCCAGCATCCTGGAGAATTTGAAGCGGTTCTCCGCAGAGTCAATGAATTCAGGTGAGGTGCCCAGGATCCTGCACTGCTGCCTATGCAAAGACATGGCGATGTTGTTGGGCAGCTGTCCACCCATGGACAGAATAATTCCTTCTGGGTTCTCCATCTCATAAATGTCCATCACCACCTGTGATTAAAAGCAGGTAAATGCAATAATTATGATATATTTATTATAATAATTATAATTAAATAAAATATACTAATTGTAATATTTTTATATTATTTTCATAAATTATTTATATTTTATTACGTTTTATTGTTATTATTATTTAAAATAATAAATCATATGATTAATTTTAGCATTTATAACATTTTACTAGCATACATTTTGTTAGCATTTTATTAACATTTAATTGCTTACCTCAAATGAGATCTCATCAAAATACAGTCTATCGCACATATCGTAATCTGTGCTGACTGTTTCTGGGTTGTAGTTCACCATAATCGTTTTGTATCCCATCTGAGAAATGAACAGTTCTCAAATACACACTGAAATTTCACTAAATTATGAACTTATGCTTCATTTTAAGCCACATAAAAGTCCGTTTTCCCTTAATACGGATAGCTCACCTTCCTTAGCTCCATAATACACCCAACAGCGCACCAATCGAACTCCACGCTGCTTCCAATGCGGTAAACCCCAGAGCCGATCACCACGACATGGGGCTGCTCGAAAACCACATCACTTTCTAAGCCGTGATAGGTCAGGTACAGATAGTTGGTGTGAGCTGGCCACTCGGCGGCCACTGTGTCAATCTGTTTCACCGCTGGAAGGATCTTCCAGTCACGTCTCAGCTTCCTCACAGCCAGCTCAGTGCTGCAGCAGGGGAAAGAGCAGATTTAGCTGTCTACTGCAGCCCATATTAACCATTCTTTGTAAAAACAAGTCTAGAATTGACAGTTGTGATTTTCTGCATCAGCAGTTTTTCAGAGTACCTTTGCACAGCTTGGGCGATTTGTTTGTCGGAGAAGCCCAGCTGCTTGGCTTTCCTCAAAACCTCAGGTGGCATGGCACTCTCATCCCGATTATATGCCTCTAGAAGTTTCTCATGGTCTGTAATGTTCTTCATCTTGTGCAGAAACCAGTGGTCTATCTTGGTCAGCTCATAGAGCCGATCAACAGTGTAGCCGGCATGCAGGGCAGCTGCCAGAACAAAGATGCGCTTGTCTGTGGGTGTCTGCAGCTCCTTGGATATGAGAAAATAATATTTCGGTTTTTGTTTTCATGTAGGTTTTTAATCAGCTTGTTGCAAAAAAACCTTGCATCTGACATGGGAGTGAGATGGTAGATGTGTAACTTCATTACAGACCTCTTCAGACACTGGTTTGATGGTGTGGTCGAAACCAACGCAGTTCTCATCCACCATTCTCAAAGCTTTCTGGAAGGCCTCTTCAAAGCTGCGGCCAATGGCCATCACTTCTCCTGAGATGGAAGAGAGTGCTGAATGAGATCACAACTCACTGGATATGCGAGTTCAGAAAATGTAGCACCTTCTAACTAAACAGACTAAAATTTGGCTTTTTCATTGCCATATTAAAATTCACAAAGTATTTTAATACACTTAATTACTTTAAGTACTTTAACAATTAAACTATACACACTATGCTTATTAAATATGCACAAATTTGAATAAAAAAAAAAAAAATGCAGACTGTTAACAGTCCCTCTTACAATTACCATCAACTTGGTTTATTATTACGATTCCCATATGAGCAAAATAAGGATGGTGCTAAAGAAATGCTAATTAAAGTAACTGCCGAAGCAGATATAAAATCAATTACATTTTTATCATTTAAAAAAACAAAAAAACAAGCAAACAACAGCCAATGAAAAGGCTGTTAGTTGTTAAATATTGTAGTAAGTAAAAATTGGTAAATCCAACCAAAACCCATTACTTATGCCTGTTGCACAAAACTCCTATAAATGTAGTTGCTATTGTGTATGAGATTATTTTAGCAGTTTTTATATAGTATTTGTTCATATTTTAAATCATTTTTATTGTAATGTTTTCAGTTTTCATTTTAATTTTAGATTAGGTTTTAGTAATTATGTGAATTTATAATCATAATTTTTTGTATATTTCTAATTAGCTTTACATTTTTTCAGTTTCAGTCATTTTATTACTTCAAATTTGTGTTTACATTTTTCCATCTAATATTTAGATTTAATTTCATTTCAATTGAAGACAATTTTTAATAGTTTTAGTTAACAATCACACTGGTTTGAGAATTACAATACACAGATTTGTCATGCAGTTTTTTTTTTATAAGAGGCTCACCGACGCTCTTCATGGAACTGCCAATTTTAGTGCTGACTCTGAGGAACTTGCTCAAATCCCAACGAGGAACCTTTACCACACAGTAATCCAGACTGGGCTCAAAGTTGGCTGTTGTGGAATTAGTCACTGAATTCCTGGAAAACAGTTACTTTTAAGCAAATTTGAAAAGAACAACACTTAAGTGTACAATTACTTTCTGTATAATAGCGAATTTCAATGAAAGAACTCACTTGAGCATGGGCAGAGGGATTCCCAAGCCGAGCTTAGCGGCCACGTAGGCCAGCGGATAACCTGTGGCCTTACTGGCCAACGCAGAGCTTCGTGAGAGACGAGCGTTGACTTCAATTATGTAATACTGTCAGGACACAAAGAATGGGATTATGGCTTGATCACTGCTTCCCGAGACTCATTTTTCCTAGATTATAAAAGCGACTGAATTACCTGCTCAGATTCAGGATTCAGAGCATACTGAATGTTGCACTCTCCCACAATGCCCAAGTGGCGAATAACTTTGATGGCCGTGTTTCTCAGCATATTGTATTCATAGTCATTCAGTGTCTGACTAGGAGCCACCACTATGGACTCCCCAGTGTGGATTCCTAGAGGATCAATGTTCTCCATGTTACAAACCTATATGGAAAAAAAATCTAATTAGAAAAGAACAAATGGTAAAACACATACTGGTAAAATGTGAAGGAATGGCGGTATAAATAAATAAATATATCAGTATAAAAGGGAAATCACAGCTCTAGGTGCTTCATACCGTAACGCAATTGTCATAGGCATCCCGCACCACTTCATACTCTATTTCCTTCCAGCCTTTAAGTGATTTGTCAACCAGGACTTGTGATGTGTGGGCAAAGGCCTGGGTGACCAATGTGATCATCTCCTCTCTGTTATTAGCAAAGCCTGAACCCAATCCACCAAGGGCAAAAGCAGACCGGACCAGGACAGGATAGCTGAGTCTTTCAGCAGCAGCCACTGCCTATAGAAATCACACAAAAAGTTGGACCATGTATATAATACACAGATCAGCCTTCTCTTTTAGATAGAATAAATCCTTTTGTGGGAGACTCTGAGCTTTGTAACTCTGCAGATCGTATACATGCATAAACAGCTACATAACACATTAAAGAAAGGAAAAATAGAAATCGCATCATATGACCCCTTTAATATTTAACTTTAAACTATAACATAGGCTGATTATTCTTATAGATTGAAAGAAAAGTGCTTCAGCCAGGATAACTAATATAAAAATTGCTCAGAGTTGCTGCAGAAAACAAAAACAAAGAGTGGGCAACAACAAAAACATGTTTCTGGAGACGGGCTCATTCTCTGCCAGCAGGAGGCGCTTCTGGAGCGGTAGTAACAGTGGTTTCCTCGGTAACAGCTGTACACAAAGCGGCTGTACACAAAGCAGCGTTATCAGATAAAATGAAAATGCCATCGAAACTTTTCTGAAGACAGCTGGTTCCCTTCAAAGACATTCATATAAAACACCTGCACTGCGTTTTGATTTTGATTTTGAAACGTGCAGTGCTCATGTTTATTCAACGAAGTCAAACGCCACAAATAAATCAATGAATGGGAAACACTGGTAATGTGTATCAAAATATCGGAAATGTGTTTAAAAATCATATCACCGTTAAGGAAAAAAATTATATTGCCATATATATTGATATTAAAGGGGTCATATGAGATTTCAATTTTTCCTTTCTCTTTGAAGTGATACAAGCTCTTGCTGCATAAAGAAGATCTGTAAAGTTGCAAAGACTAAAGTCTCAAATCCAAAGAGATATTCTTTA
>NW_015556110.1:485161-491844 GCF_001515605.1 Sinocyclocheilus anshuiensis | reverse complement strand
CACGCCCCCACATGTCTACGTCACGATGTGGGAAGATTTGCATAACACCGCCAAAATGTTCACGCAAAGGCGGCGTAACTTTTATTCTCGCTGTATATATATTATATTTTTACATTTGAGATGCCCTGATGTACAGTAGAGTAATGAGCTGACCTGTTCAACAGACATGGCTGCTTCACTGGGGGCAACATGCTCATTGATTTCCTCCATCTTCTCCACAAAGATCTTTCTGTCTTCAGTCATCTCTATGGACGTCACTGGGGTTCCAAGCACACGCACTTTGTATTTTTCCAGCACTCCTTGCTTAGTGAGCTCCACACCACAATTCAGGGCCGTCTGACCACCGAATGTGAGCAACACCCCATCTGGACGCTCGTTCTTTATCACCTATTTGAAGGACAGCAGGATGAACGTTTGACAAACATTTAAAATTCTGAAGTCAAAAGCTGAACCGTGTGTTTTAAAGCATTATTTCAGTTTTCAAAATCTGTCAAGAAAACATTCTCCATGTAACTTACTTTGGGATAGACAGCTTTCTCTTACCTGTGTGACATACTCTGGTGTAATAGGGAGGAAGTAGACTTTGTCTGCCAGGCCCTTTGAGGTCTGTACTGTGGCAATGTTCGGGTTGATGAGAACGGTTTGGATGTTCTCTTCTTTCAGAGCTTTTATAGCCTGAGAAAAAAAAAATCTATTTGGAAAAAGCTGCTTACATTTACTTTTGGTTAACTTATTACACTGATGATTAGACTTGTCCCAGAATGTTGGCTTCCCACTAGCCGATTGTTTATAAGATTCAGTCGTAAGCTTCATTTACTCCAAGATCAAGCAAGTTTCAAATTAATACAGGAAACTGATCAAATACTACAACCACTTCTTTTACTACTACTAATATAATCAGCTAAACAGTTGAGATACCACCCTTAATTTGCACTCCAAACACTCTCGAGGTTTTTTCTCCTTTGACAAATCACCTGAGATCCAGAATAGTCAAACTCTCCAGCCTGTCCAATGGAAAGCCCTCCTGAACCTAGAACCAAAACTTTACGAGGTCGAACAAACGCTTCCGGGTCAGGAGATCCAGGGTAAGTGAGGTATTCTGTTAGTCTTTGCTTAACTGCAAAAATGATAAGGGTTTAAGTAATTAGTCATGTCAACAGAATCACAACACATCAGAAATAATGTAATTACAGTAAACAGATATGACAAACAAGTATGTAAACAATCCTACAAGAACAAGTGTACGTCAACAGATCACCTGTTTTTCCAGTTTTGCCCTCTTTAGCATCTTTGACTGTATCCAGAAACACATCAAAGAGACCAACAAGGTCTGTTGGGCCTGCCATGTGTTCAGGATGGAACTGGACACTGAAAATTAGAAGAAAGGAGATATAAATTATCATCACTAACTTAATACAACATTTAAAGGGGTCATATGATTGCAACGCAACGCCTAAAAAGACAGTAGAAGTCATTATAATCCGTAATTATGTCCCCACTGGATGCAACGAATGCCTCGCTTATAATGGGTTTTAATGTTTTTGTCTCGTCGCTCCAGGACACGGCATCACAATATGGTAAGGGGCGTAACATTTCCGTCACACGCTTGAGGTATTCGGCCAATCACAACGCACTGGATAGCTGGCCAATCAGAGCACACCTCGCTTTTCAGACCGATGAGCTTTGTAAAAATCGACACGTTTCAGAAAGGCGGGGCATAGAGGAGAAACAATAATGTACAGTATGTGGAAAATAATGTGTTTTTTGAACCTTAAACCGCACAAACACATTCCATTACACCAAATACACCAAATAATGTTATTTTTAGCAACATCATTTGACCCCTTTAAAAGCATTTAAGCCCATTAATACTGTATTTATGTAAACGAGACACAAATGACAAATGAACGCCAACCTGAAGAGCGGTTTGTGGTTGTGAACGATGCCCTCACTGGTTTTGTCATTGGCGTTTGTGAAGAGCACATCCCAGGCTTCTGGAAGAGTTTTGGGATCCACAGCAAACCCATGATTCTGAGAGGTGATGAAACAGCGATTTGTTCCTTTATGGATGCAGGGTTGGTTATGGCCACGATTACCATACCTGAAATACACAAAGACCATGAATGAAGTTGTAGCTTTTAAGATGCACAATTAAGTGCTACTCAGACATAAACCATATCTGAATGAACCCGCTGACTGTTCTCTTCTGAAGAAAGGCCTGTTGACTGGCTTCTCACCCGGCCTTGAGCACAAGCAAAACAAAGCAACTATCCCAGGACTCTTAGAAAAACACTACCGCTTATCCCAGAACCAGACTAGCCTACCCCAGCTCCTGACTAGACTGCTGAGCTCAGCAACTAGATATCACACCATGCTGCTCCTTCATGATAACTGGAATGGCATGGGAAGGCCAAGGAAGCAGCCTTTTGTTCCTCTGCAAACCCCTTAATCCACTAACCATAAAGTGATGCTGTCTGGTTTAATCACGCAGCAAAAATCCTAATATTATTATGTCTATCTATTACTATGTCTAGTAATCTTGTTTTAATGATTTTTGTTTTAACTACAAGTACAATTTTCCTTCAGATACAAAATATTAAAAATGTATCTTGAACATAAGAGCATTATACTACTAACCTCACTAAAAGAATACTTTTCTAAAAGCTATTTTTACTAAATATCTTTCTACAGCTTCAAATGCATTAATTTTACTTTTGTTTACTTCATGTGATTTTAATAACATGCTTCGCTATCCATCAATTTGTCTTTAACAAATGTGATGACAACATCCAATAAAGGGTTAGTCCATCCAAAAATAATAATAATTAAAAAAGGTCATTATTTACTTTACCCTCATGTTGTTACAAATCTGTACGACTTTATTCTGTGGAACATAAAAGATGACATTTTAGGTAATGTCTATATTTTTCTGTTCATACAATGGAAGTCAGTGGGCTTCAATGTTGATTGGTTCCCATCATCTCAAAATGTCTCCTTTTGTGTTCCACAGAATAAAAATGCATCCGGGTTTGGAATGACAAGAGGATAAGTACATGACAGAATTTTCATTTTTGGGTGAACTATCCTAAAGAAATGTGCTTTAGAAGTCTGCAGAAAGTGAAAAGAATGAACACATTGCTTACTTCATTTTGTATGTCTTTGCACCAATGACCAAAGATAGAAGCTGATGGCCCAGACAAATCCCAAAGACAGGTTTGGGATTCTCCACACATACCACCTTCTGTATATTCTCTACAGTCTCCTTACAGTACTCAGGATTGCCAGGACCATTGCTGATGAACAACCCATCAAAATCTAAAGAAACGGAAGCACAGTGATATCATTCTCTACTCATTTTTAGGATTACTATTAGCATTTACAGTCTGGTTTTCTAACCATGTAAAAAATGTTCTAACCCTACAACAGCATATTACAATGTATCTTTATAAATGTATTTAAACAACAACAACACATCCTTCAGTAATATGTGGGAAACAGTGCCATGCCTCACCATTGCTATCTAGAGGATAATCCCAGGGGGCAACGGTGACCTGGGCACCTCTCTGGCAAAAGCAACGTATCTGGTTGTACTTGATGCCACAGTCTATGGCAGTGATTCTCACTGTGCCCTCTGGATTAAAAACTTTTGGTTCCTGTTGAATCAGGTGTAAATAACAAGAAATAAGCTGTCATTACGCAACATTAATCACATTAAAAGTAATCTAAGAATATCAAGATACTTACTTTCATGGAAACTTCTTTAACAAGATTCCGGGTGTCTGGATTGTCAAATGGAATGTCATTGGCTGAAGTTCCTTCCACCACAAGTTTCCCCAACATGGTTCCCTTTTCTCTGATCTTTTTGGTCAAGCTTCGCGTGTCAACCCCTGATTTCACAGGAACATTAGCATTAATTCCAAAACCCAATCACTTCATTTATAATGCTTAAATCAAAACTAATTCTTGGTTAAGAAGAACTTGCACTGACTGACCTTCAAGCCCAGGGATGCCTTGCTCTCGGAGCCACTGATCCAGAGACTTGGCTGAGCTCCAGTGACTGGGATTCTCAGAGAGCTCCCCAACAATAAGAGCAGCGGCATGGATTTTGGAAGACTCAAACCACTAGACCACAAAGAGAAATATTTAGAACACATCATACCAGTAGTATTAGAACAATCTGCTTTAGAAGAAATATAACATATTAAAAGTGTATGTGGATACAAGAAAGTAAAAACACCTTGCTGAGTCCAAACTCTCCATCTTCATCTTTAGGAACACCGTAATTGCCAATCAGCGGATATGTCAGAGTTAGTATTTGAGACTTGTAAGAGGGATCCGTGAGAGCCTCTGGATAACCCACCATTCCTGTCTGGAAAACTGAGGACACACAATACATGACTTAGTAATTTACTTAATATTTTACAGTAATTGCAAGGGCATTAGATGTTATATTTAACTTTTTCCATATTTTTAGAATATGCACAGGGTGCCCATTAAGCTTCATCTTTAATAAATAAATATCTTGAATAAATATACAATATCAAAAAATGAAAAAAAAAAAAAAAAGGACAAAAATTATACCCGTCAAACTTTTTAAAACGCCTACTTGTTCTCATGTTCACATTTTCCACATTTATTTTATATGGAGAACATTGAGAACTAGGAGGGACACTTAAAATTATGGAATGCACTTCCTTTTAATATCAGAAATGCACCAACCCTGGATTACTTTCATTAAGCTTCATCTTTAAAAAATAAATATCTTGAATAAATATACAATATCAAAAAAAAAAAAAAAAAAAAAAAGGACAAAAATTATACCCGTCAAACTTTTTAAAACGCCTACTTGTTCTCATGTTCACATTTTCCACATTTATTTTATATGGAGAACATTGAGAACTAGGAGGGACACTTAAAATTATGGAATGCACTTCCTTTTAATATCAGAAATGCACCAACCCTGGATTACTTTAAAAAGTTGATTAAGACGCATTTATTTAAGGTTGTGTTTAATTAATTCTTGTATTTTTGTATTGCTCTTTTACAAATAAAATGCATAATTATTATTATTATGAAACATTTTAATAATTCAAACAATCAAACATGTATAATATATATAGTCATGATAAAAGCTATATATATATATATATATATATATATATATATAAATATATAAATAAAATAGGAAAAGCATTTTTAATGCACATGTTAGTAGCAGAATGGGGTGAAATTCCAAAGAAACCTTTTTTCTCCTTTTTTTGTATCGTAAATTTCCCAGCATAAGTGATTTACAGTGATTATGCAGTTACTTCATAGATATAGACCAATTTCACCCATTATAGCAAATACTACTCAAATTTAAATTTGTAGAAAAAAAATCTAAATTTGGGGGAGAAAATACATATTTTCTGACAACGATGTCTGGGATGTCAGGAATGTGTCACACATGCCCTAGGAAGTGGCTACTGGCGAGTGTTCACTTTTAAACGTTTAGCGGGAAATCAGACACGTGTAACTTCCTGAAATTCAGTTACACATTTATTAGGCACGCTTTCCGGTTAGAGGAAACAGAACAAGTGTGTGATAAGGAGCAGTGGCAGAAAACAGGGCTGAGGGACAGATATTTCCAGTACATTTTCTTTGATTTCACTTACCAACTTCACCAGACACTGAGGATACGGCACCGAACAGACGGCCTTTAAATGTTGTCCCGTCCTCCAATACTAAAGATGCCATTTTCAGCAACATGACTTAGTACTTCTAAACGCAAACAGAATATCTAGCGCTTAAAAGTATGTGAACCGAACTGGTTGCGTTGCACGTGTTTTCCCTTTTCGCCGAAGTTCCCACGTGAAAACCACGCTGCTCAAGGTGATGTTCACCCGAATGCGGATTAAATATAAGCGATCTCAGATATCGCTATCTAGGCCAAATATGCAGTCCTGGTGTAGAAGAAGCTCACTGGCCGATTGCGATGTTTTAAGTGGGTTTAAGCCAGACGAGCTCTGGTTAGTCGAGAGAAATGCACGCTCTGCTCCAGCCACAGCAGTGTGGAGCCGTGGGTGTGAACTTCCATCTGGTTTTATATTAGCGTGGAAAATCACTGCGCGTCACCACGTCAGAGAGGAGGGGGAAGAGGCCTGCTCTAGGCTTCATTCACAAAAATTACAAAAATGCTTTATTTTTCATTTTCTTGACATTTTTGTTTAAAAAAAAATGAATAATAAATTACAAAAAGAATATGTATCTAGTGTGTTTTAACCTGTGTGTAAGTCTCACAACATAGGATACCCCAAAACAGAAAGAAGAAATTATATTGTATATTTATAACCACACTAGTGAAAATCAGAAAGAGTTATAAAGATTTAATGCCACCTCCAGATCCACTGGTATTCTCAGTTAAATGAATTTCACCCAAAGGTGAAAATGTACTCACCTTCAGGCCGTCCAAGATGTAGAAGAGTTTGTTTCTTCATCTGAACAGATTTGAAATTTAGTATTATATCATTTGCTCACTAATGGATCCTCTGCAGTGAATGGGTGCTGTCATAATGAGAGTCCAAACAGCTGATAAAAACATCACAATAATCCACACAACTCCAGTCCTTTGACGTGACGTGACATGACATGACATGTGGCCAAATTAGTGCTCTGCATTTACCCATCCAAAGTGCATACACACA
>NW_015556110.1:467063-485109 GCF_001515605.1 Sinocyclocheilus anshuiensis | reverse complement strand
GGGCAGCCATTTATGCTGCGGCGCCCGGGGAGCAGTTGGGGGTTCGGTGCCTTGCTCAAGGGCACCTCAGTCGTGGTATTGAATGTGGGAGAGAGCGCCGTACATTCACTCCCCCCACCTACAATCCCAGCCGGTACGAGACTCATGGGTTATGAGTCCGACTCTCTAACCATTAGGCCACGACTTCCCCCTAACCGAAGATCAAAATGCTACATTACAGAAATGCATTTCTCTACATTAGTTTGAAATGCATCAAACACCATTTACAAGTGAAAAGTTGAGTAATGTCTTGTGAAGTGAAATGTTGTGTGTTTGTAAGAAACAAATCTATTATTAAGACATCCTTCCAAACTTCTAATCTTTGCTCCCGGCTAAAATTATGAGGCCTCCATCCATAATATTGCTTTCTCCAGTGAAAAAGTCATCTTGTCTGAATCAGGAGAGAAATCTGCACAGATCAAACACCATTTACAAGTGAAAATAGTGCACAATTCTAAACAAATATGTTGGTGGGTTTTAATGTGAGAGGACATGCAACTTTTCATTTCACAAAACTATTTGTGAATTGATGGACTGGAGTCATGTGGATTACTGGTTTATTGTGATGTTTTTATCATCTGTTTGAGCTCTCATTTTGACGGCACCCATTCACTGCAGAGGATCCACTGGTGAGAGATCCAAGTGTAATGCTACATTTCTCTAAATTTGTTACGGTGAATAAACAAACTCATCTACATCTTGGATGGTGTAAACTTGGAAAGAGTAAATTTTCTTAAAATTTTCATTTTTGGGTGAACTATTCCTTTAAACTGAGCAAAAATGAATATATTACAGACTATGTAACATACAAATGTGTATGTATATACGTATGAAACAAAAATTGGAATATTTTGAATTTGCTATTGAATTTGAGAAGACAAATGAACCCCAGAGAGAGAGAGAGAGGGAAAAAAAGGAATTTATTCACAGTTCTGTAATTATTTAACACAGGTATACTTGAGTAGACTGATATTACTCATACATTTAAGATCACTGGTGATTTACACTGTTTTTTGCTAGTTGTAATAGATAAGAGTGGTTTGTGGATCACTGACACTGTCATTTCGTTGGCGCTGAGGCTTTTTGTAGCTGATAATGGGTACAGGATCCCCCCTGAAGTGATCCATCAGATCCATGCCACCAATGAAGTTCACAAAGATGATGCCCAGTTTGGCAGGCATGAGACTGCAAGAACAGGTCAAGGTAATATTGTGGTTAAATTAGATCTTGTTCATCGGTTTTGTGCAATATTGAAACTATTGAGATGTATTCAGTTTAATACAATTAATTACGTAACCATTAAATGTTGATTAATAAACTGAATTTAAATCTACATTAACAAGCATTTAGAGGCCTAAAATACCTCTTAAGTGCCACCAAGAAATGTAGACTTGAGGGTAACAGCAAATACATCTTCTCCTGTAGTATTGCATCCACAATTTGTTTCGCTACATATCTCTGATCCAAGATTGGAAGAAAGGATGGTCTCCTTAGCAAAGGTAGAATATCAATGTTACTGCATCACAAAGAGCACAAATTTCTAATGAGTTTTCGTATGGAAACTGTATTGACTTACTTTGTTTGACATCCCCTAAACATTTTGGTATTTATTAGATAAGGACACACTATTGTTGTTTTGATTCCTTCCTTTTTAAGGACAAGCAACTCCAGTGCAACAGATTCTGCAAAGCTCACTGCTGCAGACTTGCTTGCACAATAGTCTGTGGATAAAATGTGTTAGCAATCCTAATCCATATTTAAATTGTATCCTAATTTAATACTGAATTTAGGACATTGCACATTCATGATTTAGTGTTGCACAGTGACAGTGTCTCTGAAATCCCTTTATAAATGTACCTGCAAGGGCGTTCATTGCAAACAACCCTCCATGGCATGCCACACAGACCAGATGCCCATGGTTTCGTTGCAACATAGCTGGGAGAAATGCCTTGTAAGTCTGTGAATGCACATATCAGGATGTTTTTAAGATAACAGTAAGCTCACTGTTCCCATAACATAAAAACAGAGGTATAAGGAATGTACACTGTGAAGAAAACGCTGAATTACTTTTCCTTACCCAGAAATGAGCAGCAACATTGACCCTTAGTGTTCTATCCACCAGATTGTCAGGGGCGTCAACAAAAGTGTATTTGCCTGTTACCATGCCTGCATTGTTCACCAAAATTGACACATCTCCAACCTCCCTTTTAACCTGTCGAAATGTTTTTAGTACATGAAAATGTCTGGAAGGACACCTTCTTACTCACCCCTCATAAAAATGTATATTTGTAATGTAATATAAAATATAGATGTCATTTATATCTGTAGCTCATAGTTGCAGTGCTGGCAATTATTGATTTAATAATTATTTACCAGTTCAGCAACTTTGTAGACCTCACTTCTTCTGCTGCAGTCACAGGTATAGGCATACACACGCACATCCAATACTTGCTTTAATTCTTTGGCTGTCTTGTCCAGTGCATCTGAGTTGATATCCCATAAGACTAATGTTGCTCCATGGTGGCCAAATTCTTTGGCAATCAGCTTTCCAATCCCATTTGCAGCTCCAGTCACCAAGACTATCTCTCCCTCAATATCTTTCTTGCAATGTGGAATAAACAGTCGAACAAAGGCTTCAAAAAAGTAAAAGACCGCTCCAACAATGAGCTCAAAAATTTCTTTTATGAACCAGAGGTTGTGCAGTACCCTCTCAAAGCTCTGAATAACCTGGTTATGCATGTCTCTGGTCTAGTCGGCACAGAAACTAATTTATTCCTCCTTCTGTGTTTTCACATAGCTGTTTTGGTGGTTCTACTCCTTGAACATGTTTCAGTAAGTTTGGATCTCAGGTACAGCTTGTTCCAGTGGTTCTGTATGTGTCAGAGCCCCATCTGTTAGTTTCCAGTCACAATGCTGTTTGTTTGACCTGTCACCTAGAGTACATTAGTGTAGTTAATTTTAGATGTTGCTATTGCAGCATGTGGCCACAGTTTTATGTCATGATGATTTTATTATGAGGAATTATTTGTGTGATTATTAAATGTCTGTATTAAAACTAATGGTGTTATTTGTATGATACTTTATTACGAAAATCAACAACGGCTTTATTTATTTAACGGTTTTTAAAATTTACAACGGTAACCATGTTTTTAATGTTTTAAACATTTTAACATTTTAATGTTGTTGTTTTATGTGTTTTCAGGTTTTTTTTCCAGTTGATAACCAACATGGTTAAACTGTGGTTAGTGTAGCAAAACCATGGTTAATTTGTGGTTAGCATAATAGCCATGCTTTTTTTTGTAGTAGTAATAGTAGTAATTGTAAAACCATGGTTAATTTGTGTAAATCAACACACGCGCGCGCGCGCGTATATGTGTGTGTATACCATAGACTGTATAAAAACAGGTGTATACACAAAAAGAATAAATGTACAACACTATATGGTGACCTGTATATACTACTCTAATAAATAGAGTAGGTTGCTCTTTTGTTAGTTTTGACTGCTTTTATTGTCCTCATTTATAAGTCGCTTTGGATAAAAGCATCTGCTAAATAACAAACTTTTGACCTAGAAAGGGGATGTAGCTCAGTGGTAGAGCGCATGCTTTGCATGTATGAGGCCCCGGGTTCAATCCCCGGCATCTCCACAGGTATTTTTATTATATTAATTGTATTATAGCATTATTAAACACTGTCGTCATGAAGTACTTTTGATCAAAAAATAACATTTTTGAAAAAAGAACTGCAGTAAACTAATTCAAACACGTCTCGTGTCGTTCTACGTAACTACGTCATACGTTCTTAACTTGGCGACGGTAACCAGGGAGAAAGCTATGTTTACCAAGATGTCTGCAGCCTGACAACTATTACCCATAACATAGCTATATAAAGAAATACGTCCGTATAACTCAGCCGAATCTTTTATAAAAGTGAAGCATGCAGCTAAAGTATCTGAAGACTCTTCTAACTCCTCAGGTAAATATTTTCACCACGTTATTTAGCGACGCTAGCTAACTAGCTCTTGGCAGTCCGCTATCTGTAGGCATTATAACGCTTCTTAGTTTAGCAACACTAGGATGCTTAAGTATCTTGCCAGATTTCAGCTTATGCATTTACGTTGTGCAAATAAACAGTAGAAATCACATTTCGAATGTTATTCAAATCTCAGCAAGCGACTCAGACTCTGCACTGGACGTCGTGTTGCCTCTAATGTCTTTTCTTTAGGATGGAGCTGCTAAAGTCACCTGTATGGCTTGGGCTCCTAACAATTCAAAGTTTGCAGTGTGCACTATTGATAGAGTGGTTATACTGTATGATGAGCAAGGAGAGAAACGAGACAGATTTACTACAAAACCTGCTGACCCCAAAGTAAGTTATCAGTGAATTATTGAAATGATATTAAATCTTCAAAATAAATGCTGTGGTCTACCAATGCTACATGTAATTTCTTAGCACATCAAGAAAAGGTATGATTTTGTCATTTGTTGCAGTATGGAAAGAAAACCTATGTGGTCAAGTCCATGGCATTTTCGCCCGATTCAACCAAGATAGCAGTGGCTCAAACAGACAACATTATATTTGTTTACAAAATTGGGGAGGAGTGGTAAGTATCTCAGAATGCTTACATACAAGCATAATTTGCATTATTGTATCATTTTATATTTGTAATATGATGTTTTATGTCACAGGGGAGATAAAAAGTTTATTTGCAACAAATTTATTCAAACAGTAAGTATTTTGACGATAAATATGATACTTCATTAGGCAGTAGTGCCATATATTGTGTGTATTAACTTTTCTTTTTTGTTCTCTAGAGTGCTGTAACATGTCTGGTTTGGCCATCAGAGCATACAATAATATTTGGACTAGCAGAGGGGAAAGTAAGTGTGGCACATTTTCTATGCTTTAAACCTTAAGCTGAATTTTCTATTTTGTGAGTGTTTTTTTTTTTATGTTAAATGCAGGTTCGACAAGCCAATACAAAAACGAGCAAGTCCTCCACGATCTACGGAACGGACTCTTATGTTGTCTCACTAACGACAAAGTATGTATTTAAAATCCTGACTCTATTGATGCTTGCTTCTTTGTCCAAGCACCATTTTCTGGTTTGCTTAGGGTGTTATTTTAGTATTCTTTATATACTATTATAGGATTTATTCTTATTTTGAATTAATTTTTATTTTTATATTTTTATTTTTAGTTTATATTTTTAATTTTAATCGTTGTGTTATGAGCTTTTATCATTTTTATTATTTTTAAAATATTTCTACATTATATTTAGATATATTTATATATAGCTATAATTTATTTTTATTTCAGTATAACACTGTTTATCTCCCTTGGTCCATTTTCCCAGTGTCTCAGGGAAGGGAATCCTCTCGGGTCATGCAGATGGAACGGTTGTTCGGTACTTCTTTGATGATGAAGGATCTGGAGAATCTCAGGTAATGTATTTATGACATGCATATGTTCATTGAAATATTATATTTGCGTGTGCTTAAATGACTGATTATTTCATATGTATTTGTTCTGATGTTGAAAGGGCAAATTGTTGACTCATGCATGCCCACCGTACGCCATGGCATGGGGCACCAACAGCATAATTGTGGCTGGATGCGATAAGAAGATCGTGGCCTATGGAAGGGAGGGCCACGTGCTTCAGACATTTGACTACAGCCGAGATCGCTCCGAAAAGGAATTCACAGTGGCAGCATCTAGCCCCAGTGGCCAGTCCATAGTCGTGGGAAGCTTTGACAGGTGAGAAAGCTGTTTGCACATTAAACAGAAAACAAAAATGTTTTTCCAATGTCGTGAATCGTGATGTATCTCTTATGCTAAATTGTTTTCTCTAGGTTGCGAGTTTTCAACTGGAGTCCCCGAAAAGGCATCTGGGATGTAGCTTCTCCCAAAGAGATTCCAAACCTGTACACCATCACAGCTCTGTCCTGGAAGAAAGACGGCTCTCGGCTTTCTGTGGTCAGTCTGAATGTCCAATTTTATAAAGATTTCAGAACATATTTATTCTGTTCATATACTCAAACCTGTGCACACTATAGAGAAGTTTTCTCTTGGAACACTAATACTGAAAATATCCTGAATCCTGCATTTACACTTCTGCTCATAAGTTTGTCTGCAAGGGAATTTGGTAAGATATAAGTGGGATGACAAAAACAAAAGAAACAATGGTTCAATGATGTTGAGGTTTGGCTTTGCCACTTGGTACAACTGGAGATGAAGTCTAATTACATCTCTAAATTGCAGGGCACACTGTGTGGAGGAGTCGAGTTGTTTGACTGCTGTCTTCGGAGAAGTATTTACAAGAACAAATTTGAGATGACATACGTAGGACTAAGTCAAGTGAGCAATACAATTCAGTCATGACTCTTATTTTGAGTCTTGTTTACATCCTACAAACTGGATGTTCTAAAACTTTGTTTCTTAAACCCTCCCAGGTGATTGTGAAGAATTTGTCCTCTGGGACACGAGTGGTGCTGAAATCTCAGTATGGTTATGAGATAGATGAGGTGAAAGTCATGGGGAAGGATCAATATCTTGTGGCTCACACCTCTGACACACTGCTGCTGGGAGATCTGGTATCCAACAAATTAAGTGAGGTAGGATGTCTAGTTTGGACGTGTTTGATTATTCACAGTTGCTTTATTTCTTATATATAGTTTTGTTAGATCATTTTTTTACCATTCAGCCTGTATTAAAGTCTCTGTTTAGTTAAAACGGTCTGTATTCAAACTGTTTCTGGACAAGTTTTCTCATATTGTAACAGAGTCAATGCCTCCATCGGGTGGACCAAGGTTTAAAATGTCTAATTAAAAGTTCAAGGGCTGTCATGGTTCACTGTGTTAATCCATGTTTAATTGAGTTTCCAAAGTGCTCTTATGGGAGTTGGAAGATAGTTCAGTGTGACAAACAGGATAATGGTGAAGGGCCTTGGCTGCAATGTCTCTCTGCCTCTGCTTCTTTCTGTGTAATGTAGTGGAAAGCAAAAGTTGATGACCGTGTTGTACTTCAATAAACAACATCACTCTCCCATTACAGGTGGCGTGGCAGGGGTCTGGGGGAAATGAAAAGTTTTTCTTTGAAAATGAAACGGTACGGTGTTTTTGTTATATTATTGTGTTATTAAGATGCCTCAGTCATTTATGAGAATGGTGCAAAGGGAAAACGAATGGATTTAATGAATCATGCAGCCCTAGCTGGTATAATTAAAGTAATTGCTGTCTAATTGTAAATTGCTATATTTCTGGGTAGGTGTGCATGATTTTCAACGCTGGAGAGCTGGCACTGGTGGAATACGGAAGCAATGAAATCCTGGGATCTGTTCGGACAGAGTTTATGAACCCACACCTCATCAGGTCTGCCATTTCGGAAACACTTTGGAAAGCAAAAGCCATTTTAAAAGCCAAGGCAAAGTAAATTCAAAATGCTTTACTTTGTTACTACATTTGTTTTTATAATTCTTCTTAAAAAAGTAAAAACCTTTTTTACCTTTGTAATGACTTTCCCTTTTTAAAAATTTATGATATATATATATATTTTTATTCCAACACTTAATGTATCACATAGTTTCATAGTGAACAAAACTTTTGTACAAGAGTTATATTACTCTGTATGATAAAAGTGTTACATTACCCAGAAAAGTCATGTCTAATACTGACCACTAGATGGCGTAATTTACCTTCGATTTCTCAGTTGTCCTGGTACTGTCATTCTGGCTGGCTCTTAGTGAGAAGACCTAGTCATCACAAATCAGCATTCATGTATAAAGCCTGTCAGGTGCTGTCAGAATGCAGTGCTTGGTTCCTCTTGATGGAGCACTGACAGGTCCCTCAGCACCCACAGGAAGTGTTTATTCCTCGGTTCGTGTGTTTGTGTTTGCAGTGTGCGTCTGAATGAGAGAAGGCAGAGGGCAGTGGAGGACAACAGAAAGTTGGCTTACCTGATTGACATAAAAACTATTGCTATCGGTGAGTTACTGCCCAGACAGGGAGGTTATCTATTATTTACTAAAATGGAAAAATAATTTTAATACCATTTTATTTTAAAGTTTTGATTAATCACGTCTTCCCACTCTTATAGCTCAGTTTTGCATGTCCTGTATGAAAAAAAGATGTATTTAGCAAATGCAAAAATGCACTAAATTATATGGAATTATAGTCACATTAGCTCATTGTCATCTGTCATCAACAGCTTAATGAAACAACGTCATCAGTGGTATTGATTACATAATCATCTGTTTCCGCTCTAAATGGCACACCTTCTCCATATGACCCATTATTTGGAGAGAGGATCATTTGAGGGACAGTAGGAAGGTGTGTTAACGTTTGGTTGGTTCGGACGTTACCTTTCAATTAGACACCGGCCCTGCTGTGTCATCGTCACGGCCCTCTCCACCAGTTACCGTCAGCCAACTGCCACGGTTCTGACCACTTCCTTCCCTAATTAAGTCCTGGCATGCTCCCTCTGTCCTGCTTGCCTTGTTTCTTCTTCAGGTGGTGAAAATGAGAAGCAACTTTCATCCAATTTATTTTCATCTGACAGACAGCAGAGTGCTTTTCCCCCTCACTGATCCATGTGCTTAAAACCTGTTCAGAAAGTGCAAATTGGAAAGTGTTTTTCCTCCTTCTCCCCCCCTCGCCCTCCTCCATAAGTGATGCTTCCCATCAGAATGGTTATTTGTGAACAAAGAGCCAGAAATGCAGGGAAGCGTCACAGAACGGGATTCATGAAAGACTCATTGATTTGTTTTTGTTAGGGCACGGATGTTCAGGGTCTGTATGAAAGGCAGTGCCTCCGTTTTTGCTGCGTGTCTTTGTGTACGAGTATGTGACGTTCATGGCAGCCATCTCCAAATTTTTATCATTCTGTTTATTATAGAATTTTGTTTTTTTTTGGATGGAAAGTACTTTATCCGTTCTTTAAAAAACATTGTCTAAAAGCCTCTTAGTGTTTAAAAGTTTTAACGATAATGCTTCATTTCTGACCTTGGATGAACAGAAAATAATCTGCATCTGGTATTTGGTGCATTCATCTCCCATAATCCTTTTCTCTTCCTGTTTTTCTCAGTGGACCTGGTGGGTGGGTATAATCTGGGCACTATAAGCCATGACTCCAAGATAGACTGGCTGGAGCTGAATGAAACGGGGCATAAACTGCTTTTTAGGGACAAGAAACTCAGGGTAAGGGCCAGCGTTGTTATTTAAGCTCTAATATTACTAGTAAAATCAGAATGATTTGTCACTTCAGTCTCTTTCTCTACATTCAGCTCCACCTGTATGACATCGAGAGCAGCCTGAAGAGCACCATGCTGAGTTTCTGTCCTTATGTGCAGTGGGTACCGGGTAGTGATGTAGTTGTGGCCCAGAACAGAGGAAACCTGTGTGTTTGGTACACCATCGACAGCCCGGAGAGGGTCACGATGTTTCCCCTCAAGGTGAGCTGAAGTTAATAGTTATATATTTATTAATAGTTATAAATATTGTGAAATGTTATTACAATTAAAATAACTGTTTTCTATCAACTATATTTTAAAATGGAATTTATTCCATTGATGTCAAAGCTGAATTCTAATATGCTGATTTCTTATTATTATCAATATTGAACTCCGTTGTGTTGCTTAATATTTTTTGTGGAAACGCTAACAATATTTCAGTTTTTTTTTTTTTAGGATACTTTGATGAATAGAAAGTTCAGAGGAACAGCATTTATTTTGTAACATCTTTTGTAACACAATAAATATCTTTCTATCTGTCACTTTTGATTAATTTAAAGCATCCTCCCTAAATAAATATATTAATTTCTTAAAAGAAATCTTACTGACCCAAACTTTTGAATGGTAGCGTAATTATTTACCATTTAATCATTTTTGGTGAATTATTGCAGCCATGATCAACAGAAAAAAGAAAAAAAGTAGTATAATGGACTGCAGAATGCAGATTAATAAGATTTTTCTCCGAAATGCTGTTTAATGAATTTGCACCTTAACCATTTCAGTTTCTTGTTTGAGTCGACTGTGAGTTTAATCATGTGACTTGTGTTGCGACAGGGTGATATTGTAGATCTGGAGAGATCCAATGGAAAAACTGAAGTCATTGTGACTGAAGGGGTTAACTCTGTCTCCTACACTCTGGATGAGGGGTTGATTGAATTTGGTACAGCCATTGATGATGGTGACTATTACAGGTAAAAAAAAAAATAAAAATACCACAGACACCTGCAATAAACATGGATTACACCTTAATAATGCCCTTTTTTTAAGAGCATAAATTTAAACTTGTGTTGCTTAAATTCTGTCACCCACATCCCCATAAAAGAAGATAATTTGAGAAATGTCTCAATGATTCAATGGAATCAGTGGTAACCAACACAGTTTAAATACCAATGGCTTCTTTTATGTTCCACAAAACAGAGAAAGTCATACAGGTTTGAAACGACATGAGGCTGAGTCAACGATGACAGAATTTTTATTTTTGGGTGACCTATCTCTTTAAATTATGTAAGTATCCTTATTCTTAGCTGGATTTGTGTGTATGTGTGTGTGCAGAGCTACAGCATTCCTAGAGACCCTGGAGATGTCGGCAGAGACAGAGGCCATGTGGAAGACTCTGAGTAAACTCTCCCTAGAGGCACAACAGCTCCACATTGCTGAGAGGTTAGACAAGCAAGACAGTCCACCCACCTCTATGACTCAGCTACTGCTGCGATGACTTCAGCATAGCTGTCCAGATCATGTGTCTAACCTTGACGACTAGGAACCAGTATGACAGAATTAAAAAATCTTGCTTCTTTGAATTCCTTTACAGATTATCCCAGAATCATTTTATTTATTTTTTTTAACTTCTTCTATTGAACTTTACAAAGGGTCGTCGTCCTTAGAAGTAACTGAACTGACATAGGGTCATATCATTTAATACTTGGTTACTTGCATTTATAGGGGACAAATTTCTTACATGACGTTAAATTTGTTAAAGGAGCAGCACAGTACACAGCACAATTTTGCAGTGCAGTTGATTATGATTTTTTAAGAGTTAAATACAAATAAATTAAACTTTAATTAAATAATTTCTTTGTTTGTTGGGCCACCTTAATGCAAGAATATTTTATTTGATTGTTTACCAACACCTACCTACCCAAAGACAGCGCAGATGTGTGCGAATAAACATATTAATTACAGCCCTTGTACTGACAATAGAAAAAACACCTTTCACATGATTACATAAATACAATAATCTTACTGTCTTTCTTAACGATTCTTTCATTCTATTAATATCATTGCTGCATTTATTTTTGCACCTTTAGTTTTTTATTTTTATTAGCTCTTAATATGCATCTAATTGGCACTACAGAAGAACTAAACAATTAAATATAAACACATTGAATCAGCACAGTAACAATATCATGGATCACAGTCATATCATGAATATGTAACATTCCTTGATCATTTGAAATGAAAGCATTTACTGTAGGCACACTGTACTCAAAATATCTTGCCCAATAAGTTCAAAAAGAATTATTCAAACTAATCTGTTACAATGTCTCTACCTTTAGTGACTGTGAATTGATATATTAATACATGGCCACCCATATGTAAATGTCATCATTGTGTCAAAAGGTAATCCAAGCTGTTATTGGGCCAGTTAAAAAACATATTTGACTCATTTCACAGGTGAAAATGCTGTTTGCATAAAAATATTAACCGACTAGTTCACCCAAAAATGAAAATGTACTCACCCTCAGGCCATCAAAGATGTAGACAAGTTTGTTTCTTCTTTGAATGAGATTTGGAAAAAATTAGCATTACATTACTTGCACACCAATGGATCTGCAGTGAATGGGTCAGAAAGGGTGGGCATGTAAAATTGTTTTTGGTGGGGAAAAAAAGTATCTATAAAAAAACCCCGAATAGCATTATAAATTGACCTCAGAGAATAAAAATGAAAATGTATGATGCATCTTCTTTAATATATTCTGAATTGTTCTATAGGAAAAGACCCCAGAACTGTCTTTAAAACAGTAATATTTCCATTTAAGGAAAGAATCACTATTCCTCACTAAAGATCCTTTAAGAAAGCTGCTATTCTGCACAGTTGCTCTGTGTGTTACATTTTAAATGCTGAAATGTGTCTCTGATAATATTCTGCCTAAAGAAAAATGTGTGTAATCTGTTGCAAAAGAGAAAAAACCCTTCACCTGATCTTGTGCGGAAGGGTAAAAGCTTTAGCACTAAGCACCAAAGGTTCTCTTAAAAAGGCATCCAGTCACTTCAGGAGGCAGTGAGGATGTTTAGAGTTTTCTTTTTACTGTATAAGCATTTTTAAGAGGGCTCGAAGCTGGAATTTAAATTAGAGGGTCTTTAATAATGCAGGATTGGTTTGTTATATATAGGCTTATCTGCATGAAGCATACAGATAAAAAGTGGTCTGACCATGAAGGAGAATGCAAATGAAAGAATTGACTGAATACTCTTTTGCTTGAAGTCACTTTTAGACATGTGATCATGGCTGATCAGTGCTGTCCAACCTAAATGCCCTGAGTTTATTGCAGAATTGGTGGTTGAATGTGAAATGATACTGCATGTGATGTTGGTATTTGGTCGTTATTTACGGTTTCTCTTCTGAGGTGGTGTTGGGTTTTTCCGCAGGTGTTTTGCAGCCCTTGGAGATGTGTCCAAAGCCCGATTCCTAAATGAGACCAACAAAATTGCAGATTCAGTCTCAAAGGAATATGTACGTAGTGCATACAATTTTTTTGAAGGACAGACAGGTCCTCAGCCTGTAGCATCTCTAATATTTTGTCTGTTCATTTGTAGAATGTACGTTTTTTGTTGTTGTTGTTTGCTTATGTATTGTACATTTCAATGTTATATTCTCTCCTGTAGGGTGGTGATGGTACAGACCACTACCAGGTAAAAGCACGACTGGCCATGCTGGATAAGAACTTTAAGCTTGCAGAGATGTATTACATGGAACAGGTAAAGAATAGTTTCTGATACTTGCAAGTAGGAGTGCCACTTAAAAATACAATTGCCAGTGTATTAAATTCAAATGAAAATAAACAAAACCCTTTTTAAATTAACAAATGAACAAACATGCTTTTGAACTGTTTATTTAATTCATGTTAAAAAATTAAATAAATGTTACATTTAACAATAAATTAAGTTAAAACTAATAATTAAAAAAATAAATGATCAAATAATAATTAAAATGACTAAATTAATAATTATTAATGTTAAAATTGATCTCTAAAAAAGTATTTGCCACTGCTTTTCTTTATCCATTTGCCAATTGAGTTCAAAAATGGCATTGGACAGTTCATACGTGGGAGCAACAGAGCTGAGATGGTTATATCTCGATAGCTGCGAGTAATATTGCTGTAACTCTGCAGAATGCGGTGGATGAAGTGATGGAAATGTACCAGGAGCTTCACATGTGGGATGAATGTATTGCAGTGGCAGAGGCGAAGGTAATATCTGTTTTTTTACATACAATATCATAAATATTCATAACCTCTAGTCCACATGTTTTGTTTTATTTAGCCTAAAACAGGGGTTCTCAACAAGTTTCACTCAGATACATTAGAACTCAAGTAGTCATCCAACATGGAACCAGAATTGATTACTGTACACAAGTAAACAAAATGTCCTTAAAGTAAAACGTTGTGATTTATTACTCTGTTACCATTTCAATATTACCATGAACTGCAACAGTATACAAAATCATTGAGTGTCTGGATTCTGAATGTCTCTTGAATTTTGATGGTTTCACGCTGTCAGCAGTCAATAATTCACACCATAAAACATGTTATAGACAGCACAAACCATGTTTATTTTCATTTTGAGTGATTCCATCATTTCAGTCATATTTTCAATGTGTAGTTTTGTTCATGTTTTTTTTTGAGGATGAAGGCATATCACAAAATGTATCCATATTTCCACAATATTTTCTAATCCCGTATAAAAGTCAATAAGCCTTTTTATGTTGCTATGTTAACTATGCACAATTATATGGTGGTTAGTTGCATTTTATATTATTTGCATTTAGCAGCTGTCTCTATGATGCTGCACAATCAGCTTTTTACTAATATTCAATGTGTATATCCCTTGAAGGGTCACCCAGAGTTGGACAATTTGAGACGCAGTTACTATTCTTACCTAATGGAGACCAATCAGAATGAGAAAGCCGGTGAGGTGAAGGAGAATGAAGGAGACTTCACTGGTGCTGTTAACCTCTACCTGAAAGCAGGACTTCCTGCCAAAGCTGCTTGGCTGGCCCTGAGCAGAGACGAGCTTTTATCAAGCCATGACATCATCAGCCGCATCACTGCTGCACTCATTAAAGGAGAGTTTTATGAGAGGGTGAGTTTGACCTGCAACAACGTTGTTTCATGCATTCATAACTTTCAAATGAGTAGCACAACCACTCACACTGACATGGTATTGTTTCACAGATTTGAAGGGAAATTGTTTTACTTCTAATTATTCATAATTCTAAGTATTATTAAACTCAACAGGCAGGCGACCTGTTTGAAAGGACAAGAAATAATGAGAAGGCCTTGGAGTGCTACCGCAAGGGAAATGCTTTTAAGAAAGGTGAGCCTAGCTGGTAAGAACAATCAGAATAGGGTGTCACATTTCAATTCGAACAATAAGTAAGTGGTTGTAATGCAAAGCATCAGAGCTTTAGATTCATTGCCTTCATTGACCTCTGCTGATTGCATTGTGCTTCTACAGCAGTGGATTTGGCTCGCGTTGCGTTTCCTGCAGAAGTTGTAAAGCTGGAGGAAGTGTGGGGTGACTATCTAGTGCAGCAGAAACAAATGGATGCTGCCATCAACCATTACATAGAAGCAGGGTGAGTTTCTAGAATAACAAACCTCTATAGATCAGGGCAAAAAAAGACATTTTCAATCTCAGTTTTCTTCAGCTTCATTTAAATGGTGCATTTACACCACCATTTATTTATTTAAATTAATACTTCTATTCAGCAAGGATGCATTCAATTATTCAAAAGTGACAGCAAAGACATCTAAAAGGTTACAAAATATCATGGTGCATCATGAAGCACCTTTATTTTTAAGAGTGTATGTCATTTCCTCCCTGTAAAAGATGTTCCACCAAGGCCATAGAGGCAGCAATCGCAGCACGCCAGTGGAAGAAAGCATTGCACATACTGGAGCTACAGGAGGACAAGACTGCTGCCAAATATTACCTGAAAATAGCTCAGCACTATGCTTCTGTGCAGGAGTTTGAGGTAAAAAAAAAACGAATTCCAGCTGTCAAATATTAACAAATGGTCTCGCATTTAAAAAAAACATGATCTGGTTTGAATCTGTGTTGGCTAATTATATTTCTCTGAACTACAGGTGGCAGAACGTCTGTTTGTGAAGGGTGATCATACCAAAGATGCTATAGATATGTACACTCAGGCTGGGCGATGGGAGCAAGCTCATAAGGTCAGTGTCACATTGGGCCCCTCTGCAAAGATATTGATAAAGTATACATTCATTAATAATAGCTGTATATTTTAGTGTCAATATTTTTGTTTATGATTAAATGCCTTAGATCCCATAGATTTACATGGGAAGAGAAAACTGAGACTTGTATAAAACTTGAGGTGACCTCTTTTGACCTAGCAACCACCAAGAACACTCTTGCAATTGCATAGCAACATGCTAACAAATCAGTGTGTAGTAGTAATTATAAATTGGATGGAAGCTGAGAATACAACTGCAATTGTTTTTTCTTCTTCATTCAAATAATGAACAATTTACATTTTAATTATTACTAATCATCACCAATTTACATTTGAATTATGTATCTTTTTGTTCCCCTCTCTTGTTATCTATCTGTCCGTCTCTGACACAGCTTGCTGTGAAGTGCATGTCACAAGAGGATGTGTCTACCCTCTACATCAGCAGAGCACAAGAGTTAGAGAAAGAGGGGAAGTACAAAGAAGCTGAAAGGTAAAAACATACACATATAAACACTGTTGTTTTTCGAATTTGACCTATGTTTTTGGCTGGGTTAATTTATAATAAGAAATTATTTTATTTTTTAAAAAGACAGTTTTTAACTCTGAAAAGAATGTCAACATGTTTGAGATTTCAGTCACATTTCATACTGGAATTCACACATTTGAAATTTACCTCTCTGTCTTTAGGCTTTTTACCACAGTAGATGAACCAGACTTGGCCATCACTATGTACAAGAAGAACAAAATGTTTGACGACATGATCCGTTTAGTCGCTGTTCATCACAAAGACCTGCTGCAGGAAACGCGCATTCACCTGGCTAAGGTTCAAGAGTACATTTGTTCTATTCTTTTATTCTTTCTATTCACATTTAGTTACAAAACACATTTGACCCAAATCTCTTTTGGTGCGGTTTTGTCTTATTATTGCTCAGTAGATCCTTCACATGGTCTTAGTGCTGTGTGCTGTGTTTATCACAGGAGCTAGAGGGTGAATCCAGGTTTCAGGAAGCGGAGTATCATTACCTAGAGGGTCAGGACTGGAAAGCTGCCGTAAACATGTACAGAGTCAATGATATGTGGGAGGAAGCTTATCGGGTGTGTGTGCACACTACATAGTCTTATATGATACTAGAGTTGATATAATGTAGAAAGTAGAGAGCTTTAAACATTCAAAGGTTCTCTTCATGTCTTTGCAACAGATAGCAAAGACCCATGGAGGAGCCAGTGCCCATAAGCAAGTGGCCTATCTGTGGGCAAAAAATCTCGGAGGAGAGGCGGCTGTTAAGCTGCTCAACAAGTTTGGCTTTCTGGAAACCGCCATTGACTTTGCTGCCGATAACTAGTAAGTCTCTGTTAGGACTTAATGTTCCAAACACTATTATACCATTTTCAGGTATAATTGGTGCATACAGATAACAATTAACCAATGCATAGTAAAATTGGCTTTTATTTACTTTTATTTTTATGAAACACTCTTTGTCTTTTTTAGTGCATTTGACTTTGCCTTTGAGTTGGCCCGACTCGCCATGAAACAGAAGATTCCTGATATTCATCTCAAAAATGCCATGTTCCTCGAGGACCAGGTATTACAGACTGGGGAGAAATTATTCCTCTTTTCTACACTGTTACTGCCTGTGACTCCAGCCAAATGCGGGTGTGAATGTGAAATAGACAAAGACAACTACAGTGGTCCACTTTCAAGGTCAGGGCTGTGAATGCTTTTAATTTTTCATGTCTGATTTGGTCTTTTATAATGCAGATTCCAGTGTGAAGATTGAATGTTTATGGCTTTATAAGTTTTTTTTTTCTGTAGGCTTATTTGAATTAATATAATAAATGTAAATAAAAATATAAATTATAAATATAATAATATATTTATCAATATAATAATATAAAATAACAAATAAAAAAATGCTGGTAAAAATGTCAATCACACCACTCTATAGGGGGGATTGCATCGCTTCAGTACTTTTTTGTGTGCATAGAGTACTGATTTTATGCACTTTATCACATTACAAGCAATGAGTAACTGGAAGCAGGTGGCATTGGGATTGAGAGTGTTTGATTTGTAGATCTCATGGAGGAGTGGTATGCTGGTGCTTTGCTGCTACAGTGGCAGTGAGCCAAAGATGATCTGATGACTCCAAGAAATCATATTGTTAATGATCTAAAAAGTCATTTTTTTTCTTTTAAGTATAATTATAATTACAAAAATGACTGAACTTTATGCTTAAAAAAACAATTTTTTTAAAATTAAAATGAAATTTAAAAAAAAAAAAAGTAAGAAAAAGAAACTAAAAAACTATGGACAAAAATACTCGTAACTGAGCTTTGCAGTGATGAAAAAGGGAATTGGTAAATTATTTCATGGCTATTTATAAAAGACATTATTAAAAGCATGTCTAACAGACATTTCTTGTTGGATGACGGACCATCACCATCACCTTCCAGCCACTTCTATCAAACCTCTACAATTAATCCAAAATGCCGCTGCAAGATTAATCTTTAATGAGCCGAAAAGA
>NW_015556110.1:464574-467025 GCF_001515605.1 Sinocyclocheilus anshuiensis | reverse complement strand
ACTTGTTTTTCTTTGTGTGTGTGTGTGTGTGTGTGTGTGTGTGTGTGTATATGTGTGTGTGTGTATAAAATATATATATATATATATATACCTTGCTACATGTACTGCGTTAGGCTAACCAAGACTTGTCATTTGCACTTATATATTGTTGCTCTTTTGTTAGTTTTGACTGCTTTTATTGTCCTCATTTGTAAGTCGCTTTGGATAAAAGCGTCTGCTAAATGACTAAATGTAAATGTAAATGTAAAAGATATGTCGGTCCATATTTTGGTTTTACATAATGGTTTCAGTATCTTTAATCCAACTGACTGTGTGGTCATTGTATATACATTTTATCATAGATTTTTTTAAAATTATATTTAAAATATGGGTGACCGTGTCTCTGTTTCTATTGCAGGCACATCCATAACAAGGACTGGAGTAATGCCCAGAGAGTGGCAGAGGCTCATGATCCGGAAAGTGTGGCAGACATTCTAGTGAGCCAGGCCAAGTTCTGTTTTGACCAGAAGGAATTCCAAAAAGCTGAGGCCTTCCTTCTCCGGGCCCAAAGGCCAGAGCTAGCAATTAAATACTACAAAGTAAGAGTCCTTAAAGCGTAATCTGTACATAGACAATAAAACTAAAATTTTCTTTACTGTAGTAAAATGTCATTAGCTTTGTTTCCATCACCCTGTTTTTATGTGCATTTTGAAGTATCGCATGAGAAACGAGTGATGGAAACGGCAAATTTCGAATAAAAATCCCTTAATTCGCAAAAAAGTTTTTACGCTCGCTTGAGGTGGTTTTTGACTTGTATGAAAAAGGGTTAATGCGAATAAAAGGAGATGGAAACGCATTTGCCGAGTAAATTCCTCCATGCGCATCAAAAAAGTCATGCGACTGCGCAATGGGACGGCAAAACCTAACCAGTGGACCAATCTCATTCCTCAGTATCTGAAATGTTATGGTCATTTTGAAATGTCCGAGAAAAGTCTGTCATCAACATATTTCTGTGTAATTGCCTCCCAGAACTGTTACACGACTGTGTTCCCAAACCGCAGCATCCACCTCTGAAAGCAATGACCGCATTTATTTTGTTTTGTCTGCTCGCTCTGAGGCGCAAGTAATTTATTATATAGGCCTATGAAAATTATTATATTCAGGGGTTTCTCCTACTTTTCATAGTGATATATAGCCTAGTGCCAGTTCTACCAGGAAGTGACGATTTTGTTCTCTTTGATTCATTGGATGGAAACGGTGCTTATTCGCAAATGTTTTAATGCGATATTTCAATTTTGCGCATAAGTTAAATTCGCAACTTTGGATGGAAACCCGGCTACAGATGCCTTTAACAACAACCATGCTGTAGTCATCATCACCATGAAGCACACAGAGATCTAAACTTTCTGAACATTTTTAAGAAAAATCAGGATAGCTACTTTTAGAAGTTTAAGTTTTACCAAACTTTTAATGGATAGTTCACCCAAAAATGTAATTTGAGGGTGTCATGTTGTTCCAAATCCATGTGATTGGGGTCAAACACAAAAGGAGATGTTTTATAATTCATTTTAATGATATTTTATCTGACTGTAAAAACTATCCATTAATTTTTCATTGTTTTTCTCAATTGTACATGATCTTTCTTTAGAAAAACCCCTAATTATTTAGACCATATGAAGATTATTATTTTTTTTTTTACATAATTCATTTTTAATTTTACATAATTGAACTGAATTAGTATGTTAAATTGTAAATTAATAAAAAAAAATTAAACCAAAATAATTCCAACTTTAAATCATGACAGGAATAGAGCCAACAGTTAAATTGACATTAAATTAATAAAATTACAGAAGACTGTAAAACTGATCACGATTATATTTAAAAATAATTTTTTTAGTTTGCATATTAAAAGCTTTGTACGAACAAATGTAAGATTTCTTCTTATTAGCTACATATGAATATTAAGTTATGCAGGCTTTGAAAAACCATATTTCTCTTATCCAGGATGCTGGGATGTGGACTGATGCAATACGGATCTGTAAAGACTATTTGCCCAGCAAGCTGAGTGTCCTTCAAAAGGAATATGAAAGCGAGGGCAACTGGTAAAAGAACTCCTTTACTATCTGTTTCTTTTTTTCTCGTCTTACTTTCATATGTGTCTCATTTGCTGTGTCAGAAAATCTTCCCATGTTTATTGTTCTTCAGAAACTAGGGCTCTGCAGTTGTGCAGAAAAACTAGAAGCTCTGAACTACATTCGGATTGGCTTCCCTCCTTTATTAGAACATGGCAGCTTTTTATCCTAAATTAAATCCATAATGAGCAGCTCATTAACACGCAGACACGCAGTAAATCTGTCTCCACTGATAATTTTCCTATTTTTAATGACTTGTGGGAAAACATCAAAGGCTTCTTCGCTGTCTTCCCTGGGAAGAAAAAGAGAAACATTTTGCATAGTCAGTTCAAGGCCCACT
>NW_015556110.1:415672-464539 GCF_001515605.1 Sinocyclocheilus anshuiensis | reverse complement strand
ATTATATTCAGGGGTTTCTCCTACTTTTCATAGTGATATATAGCCTAGTGCCAGTTCTACCAGGAAGTGACGATTTTGTTCTCTTTGATTCATTGGATGGAAACGGTGCTTATTCGCAAATGTTTTAATGCGATATTTCAATTTTGCGCATAAGTTAAATTCGCAACTTTGGATGGAAACCCGGCTACAGATGCCTTTAACAACAACCATGCTGTAGTCATCATCACCATGAAGCACACAGAGATCTAAACTTTCTGAACATTTTTAAGAAAAATCAGGATAGCTACTTTTAGAAGTTTAAGTTTTACCAAACTTTTAATGGATAGTTCACCCAAAAATGTAATTTGAGGGTGTCATGTTGTTCCAAATCCATGTGATTGGGGTCAAACACAAAAGGAGATGTTTTATAATTCATTTTAATGATATTTTATCTGACTGTAAAAACTATCCATTAATTTTTCATTGTTTTTCTCAATTGTACATGATCTTTCTTTAGAAAAACCCCTAATTATTTAGACCATATGAAGATTATTATTTTTTTTTTTACATAATTCATTTTTAATTTTACATAATTGAACTGAATTAGTATGTTAAATTGTAAATTAATAAAAAAAAATTAAACCAAAATAATTCCAACTTTAAATCATGACAGGAATAGAGCCAACAGTTAAATTGACATTAAATTAATAAAATTACAGAAGACTGTAAAACTGATCACGATTATATTTAAAAATAATTTTTTTAGTTTGCATATTAAAAGCTTTGTACGAACAAATGTAAGATTTCTTCTTATTAGCTACATATGAATATTAAGTTATGCAGGCTTTGAAAAACCATATTTCTCTTATCCAGGATGCTGGGATGTGGACTGATGCAATACGGATCTGTAAAGACTATTTGCCCAGCAAGCTGAGTGTCCTTCAAAAGGAATATGAAAGCGAGGGCAACTGGTAAAAGAACTCCTTTACTATCTGTTTCTTTTTTTCTCGTCTTACTTTCATATGTGTCTCATTTGCTGTGTCAGAAAATCTTCCCATGTTTATTGTTCTTCAGAAACTAGGGCTCTGCAGTTGTGCAGAAAAACTAGAAGCTCTGAACTACATTCGGATTGGCTTCCCTCCTTTATTAGAACATGGCAGCTTTTTATCCTAAATTAAATCCATAATGAGCAGCTCATTAACACGCAGACACGCAGTAAATCTGTCTCCACTGATAATTTTCCTATTTTTAATGACTTGTGGGAAAACATCAAAGGCTTCTTTGCTGTCTTCCCTGGGAAGAAAAGGAGAAACATTTTGCATAGTCAGTTCAAGGCCCACTCAGCAGTAATATAGGCTTCTTGTATCATTAACCTATTTTCAATCAAGAGTTTGAACTTTCTTTCCATGTTGTGTTTATAATTGACTCTTCTGGTCACTTTATGATCCCAAAGAGGTATAGGATGTGTGTACCTTCCCTGTTGAACAAAACAGCATATGCTGGATAGGTATGTTTTGAAGCATGGCAGCTGGTTTAAGCTGGTCTTTAATTGGTCATGAGCTGGTTTAAGCTGATCATGTGCTGGTCCTAAGCAACTACCTCCTGCTCAGGACCAGCTTAAACCAGCTCGTGACCAACTAAGGACCAGCTCAAACCAGCTGCCATGCTTCAAAACATACCTAACCAGCCTATGCTGATTTTTTCAACAGGGTTCAGCCATGTGGCTTTGTTTTGCCTGTCCGTTGCGCTGAACCTTACTTAAAGTTGTATAAAGCAGAAAGTGGTTGAGTGCTTGCCTTCACAGCTGTGAAATTCAATTCACTTTCTGCAGTTTTAAAGCCATCATTGCTAAACATTAAAGCACACAAAACATGGTACTAGATTTTTTCAAGCTGAAAGGTTTTCATGTAGCTTTCACGGTTATTAACCACCAGGTCATCTCAAGACCTTTAATAAATAGGGGTTTCAAGCCTTCAAAACTCTCACAGTAAAATGAACTGCAAACTATCTAGCCGGCACTAATAAAACGGTAGTATTTTCTGTCGTTTTTCTTCCCATAGAGTACTATGACGTCAATAGTGACGGAAGGAAAGCAGGAGATGGTAAACATGTCTTACAAGTCCATGAGAAATAAATGTATATGTGTGTGTTTACAGGGGTGTGGAAGGCATGGTTGAGCAGGCTCAGGAGTGGGAACAGACAGGTGAATATGCCAGAGCCGTCGACTGCTATCTGAAAGTGAAGGACTCATCTAACATGGACTTGCTGATGAAGTGTTGGATGAAGGTAAAGTTCAGACTCGGAGACACCTGGCTGCAGTCACCATGTTCTCTAACATAAAGAACACTGTTGTCCAGAAAATTATTTTTATTAAATTTTCAATCTGTTTCAATCCGTTATTATTTTAGGAAATTTTCAGTGAATTTTCACATGCGAAATCCAGTCAATTTCAGTAGAAATCCACCGGGAATTTTGCACAAGGGTGAAAGAGTTTGCATCGGGTTCAGATGGTCTTGCAAATTCACCACTTGATCAATAGAAAGCTACTTGGTTTGAAAGTGACTTTTGTGTGAGCTGTGTTTCATATGTCGCCACACTATTGACAGTAGACAATTGATCTTTTTTTGCTAATGTGACTGCACCTTAAGACATTAGTTTATTATTTTTTTTAAGAAAAATGTATTTATTTATTTATTTATTTTAGAACCAAAAAACTTGACTGGAGCCAACAACAATAAATGAAACTAGACAAAACTAGTCAAAAAGTTATCACAATTATGTTTTAAATTATATGTTGTTATATTTATTTGCTTATTATTAAAATTTTGGTTATTTAAAGTCCCCATTAAATCAAAATTAAAGTTTTTTGGGTGTTCGCACCGCGCACACACTCTGCTCCGGTCCAGAGACACGATAGAACGGAGCGGATCACATGCGCGAGTCGGCGCAGACCACAAAATGTATCGGAGCTATTTGAATTCTACACAGAATGCTATATTTTATAGCAATGTGGATGAGATTGTGGCTGGCATACCCTGTCAAATGTGGCTTTACGGAGCTCAACGGCTCTGAACGGCTCTAGCCCAAGCTGTGATGTAAACAAACGCTATTGGCTATTTAAAAAGGGGGCGGGGCTGCTTGATATGTCCCGCCCTGTCTTCCTGTTTCAGTTAAAATGACGTCAACACATAGAGTAACGCGGCATGTTTCTAAGCATTTCAGGGGACCTTTAACAAAGATGCCTCGTTTACATTAAAGTGAATTTAAGACGTATTTTCATCTGCATCCCTTATAAAGTTTTACTGATTGATCTTTTCTTTTTTTCCATTTTAGTCAGAGTGTGTTGAATGTTTAAGTTTATTATTGCTTGAAGGTCTTGCAAAAATCAGACGGAATACTGTTAGCATTATATTAGACTAAAGAATTGTTTAAATAAAAATAATAAATAAACTGTGAAAAAGAAGACAGTGATCTTTTAACCTAGATTAACTACAATTAGAGAGCTACTCTGTTGACATGAAATATCTGAACATGAAAAATGTTTTTATGCTCATAAAGCACTTAATTTTTTATTGCATTTACAGTTTTTACAAAGGTTTTCTCATCTTTTCATGTCCTCCAGGCAGCAGAATTGGCCATTAAATTTTTATCTCATGACAAGGCTGTGGACATCAGTCAGGTCGTCGGGCCACACCTGATTCAGCTCAGAAAGTACAACGAGGTATGTTTCTTTTATTTTGTTTTTCAGGTATAGAATCACATTAAGTATATAAAACTCTCTATTTGACATTGACATTTGACAGATGCAATTTTGAGCAGAAATACTGAAAAATCCCTCCAAAATACTAGGCCTAGCTTTTTATTCTTTCTAAGTATTGTGTTTTGAGAGCGGCACACCAAGAGGAAATGGTGCTTTCAGTGCGCTTGTTTGCCCATGTGTGCGAGTGTATATTTAGTGTATGACACAAAAGCAATGTGACCGCACAAAAACCTCACAGACTTCATCTATTCTTTGGCGTCCTCGAGCCATGGACCTGTTGAGATACAAATGTTTTTTTTTTCTTTCTTTCAGGCTGCTGAGCTCTACCTCAACCTGGACCTTATTAAGAACGCCATAGACGCATTCATTGAGGGAGAAGAATGGAACAAAGCTAAAAGAGTGGCCAAGGAGCTCGATCCAAGGTGAGCCCTTAGCAGACTGGTCGCCCCTAACAACGCTACAGCCAACAATGTGAGAGGGAGGCAGTGAAATCACTCTCTCGCTGTCAGAAAAATCACTCAGTGCAACAAATGAAGTGAACGACAGCATAAGGCCAAAGAGGTGCAGACGGCCTTCGCAGTTTATCTCTGACTTTTATTTACGGCTGGAAAAATAGGTTTAGGAATCAAGTCTAAATGCTTTCCCGTTCTGCATGAGGTGTATTCTTAAGTAGAATATATATTTATGTCTTATTGAAAATACTGTGACGTCACTCTCTATAAGAGTTTGCCATTATTGAGGTTTTGTGATATTTCCTCTCTTCACAGGCTAGAGGAATATGTGGACAAACGCTACAAAGAGCACCTGAAAAATCAAGGCAAAGTTGACTCCGTAAGTTCACCTTATCAAATTAATTTGTCTATTTTCTGCTTTTATTATTAGAGATCGTACAGAGAGGACTTCAAATGATGGGTCAAGGTTTGGCTGCTTAGCCTTGGCCAGTTACCCTAGTGGTAGATGCTGGAACTACATCAAAATGGAAAAGCTTATCATCAAATGTAGATATAAAATAAAAAATGATTACAACATTGCTACACTATTGATAATAGACAACTGAACTTTTTAATTTTTATTTATTTATTTAAATTTATTTTGAATTAAACCAAAAAACATATTATTTTTTAATTAAACCAAAAATTAATGACTGAAATATAGCCACAATTTTATGAATCACAATTTATTTTATTGTAATAACTTACATTTATTAGCATATTGCAAGCGGCATATAAATCTAAATATATCATTATAATGTAGTAATGTTTGTACGTTAAAGCAATAGGCCATGAGAAGCTACTAATATACTAATAAAAATATCAGCCATTGTTATGATTAATGTAATTATTTATTATTATTAATATTTGTAATGTTTATTAGTAAATTATTCAATTTAATTATTAGTGGTTTTAATTATTTTAAATCCTAATTTGTCCTAATAGTTTTCATTTTATTTTTCCATTTTTCAGTATTCATTATTATTATTATTAATGGTCATGGATATTTATAAATATAATTAACATGGTTTATTTTGATATTATTAATATATTATTATTATTATTTTATTATTAAACAAAAAATTAATGACTGAAATAGAGCCACAATTTTATGAATCACAATTTTATTTTAATAACTTACATTTATTAGTGTATTGCAAGCAGCATATAAATCTAAATATGTCATTATATTGTAGTAATGTTTGGCCAATAGCTGATTTTATTTTGGAGGACTCTTAAAAGCATGAAATTTACTTATTTTTCCCCGCCTGCTGCTTCTGACATCACATAGTTGCCATTGAGATAAATGAGAATACTAGCAGATAGTTTTCTATCTTATTATTGTAGTATTATAGACCACCTTGGGAGACCGAAAGGGAACAGGATTGTTAATCAAACTCTTGTCGCCCACATGAGCAGCATCATAGCTCAAAATGTCAGGGAACTGCTAGCTGTCAGAATCCTGTTTAAGTTCAAACAAATAAAATCTATTTCCTAGCAGTGGAAGTTGAGGTTAAATGAGCATAACATAATACCGCAGACTGCAGCTCCTCCGCTCTGGTACTTCATTGTTTTCAGTTATTGTTGAGAGGAGAGAAAAATAGAGACGATTGGCTTGATTCAATTTAGAATAATAAATATGAGTCACCAAATTGATGTGAGTGCTTGCCTCTCATTGCAATGCTTCACTGGCAGTTTGGTTACAATCACGGAATGATGCAGGTCAGGGCTTTTTATTGAAAAGAAAGACAGAATGTTAACGAGGAAACTAGTTTAATGTACACTTACATAATAAAATGTAGGCAGTCAAGAATGTGCTATATCATATATTATGTTGTGTGTGAATGAGAAGAAATGTCTTTTTTCTCACCTTTTTGACTGTACGTTAAAGCAATAGGCAATGAGAAGCAGCTTTAAAGGCTTATTGTTAATAATAATAATGATAATACTAATAATTACAGTCATTGTTATGATTTACGTAATTATTTATTACTATTCTTATTTTTAATGTTTATTAGTAAATTATTCATACATTTTAATAAATGTTTATTTCATTTGAATCAATTTAGTTATTAGTAGTTTTGATTATTTTAAATCCTAATTTGTCCTAATAGTTTTCCTTTTATTTTTTTTTATTTTTCAGTATTCAATCATTCTTCTTCTTTTTATTAATAATTAATATTATTATTATTATTAATGGTCATGGTTATTTATTATATTTATAAATATAATTAATGTATGTTTTATTTTGATAATATTAATGTATTTTATATTTTTAATTATAATTGTATAATAATAATTTATAATAATTTTAGTATTTTTAGGAATAGTTTGAATTATTTTAAATCCTAATTTGTCAGTATTAGTTTTCCTTTATTTTTCAGTCAGTATTCAATTATTATAAAATATATTAATAATAATATAAAATATCAAGTTAATTATTATAAAAGTATAAAATGTATTATTAAGGATCATATAAAATGAACAATTGTTAATAATAATATTTGCATAGCTGTTTGTTTTCATATTTGTAATAATAAAATTATTAATATTTGTAATGTTATTAATATTACAATATTATTAATATTTGTAATGTTATTAGTAATTGTATAATTAGTTTTAAATTTAAATTTGTCCTAATAGTTTTCCTATATTTTCAATCAGTTGGTTGGAGTAGATGTGGTGGCTGCCCTTGACATGTACGCTGAGAGAGGACAGTGGGAGAAATGCATCGACACAGCCTCGAAACAGGTGCCAATTCATCTGCTCTTCCCCCCAGACATGTCAGTGTGGAAACATGGCAACATTTTCACAGAGTATCTGCCTTTCCCTTCTCCAACAGAATTTCAAGGTCCTGCACAAGTACATCGCTCTGTACGCCACTCACCTGATCAAAGAGGGTGAGGCAGAGAAAGTACTCAACCTTTACACCCAGCATGGCGTTCCCGCTTATTCACAGGTACATCCAGTCATGTCTACATTATGAATCAAACTCTTTTATTTTACAAAAGAAAGCAAAATGATGCATGATGCATCTCCTTCAAGCATAAGGACTTCTGGATTTCATCAGAAACATCTTCCCTTCCTTCTTGCAGAACTTCAACATTTACAAGCGGATGTTCCTGGAGTTTGTGAGCTTAAGGGACTGGGATTGTGCGGAAGCTTATCGGATGTGGGCCGATCTAAGGGACGTCCTTCTGCTGCTGGTGAGCTCTGGGTTGGGAAATTATTTAGCCAGTATTGATTCTATATTCAAGTGGGAAATAGTGAATCTTACAGTATCTCTGTGCTGTGCAGTGTGAAAACCTGAGCAAGTCTTCAGAAGCTAATTCTCCAGCCCATGAGGAGTTTGAGCAGATGCTGCTGGTTGCTCACTATTACGCCACCTGCTCTGCAGCCAAAGGCATTGACCAGCTGGTGTGTATATACTTCACAGCAGATCTTTGTTATGTGTTTTACATATGCATGTTGATATCATGTTATAGAGTGACATTTATAATGTTATGAAATATTTCTCTTTCAAATAAAACTATTAAGCAGCACTACATTTTTTTGAGCACCAAATCAGCATGGATCATGTGACACTGAAGACTGGAATTGCTGCTGATAATTCAGCTTTTCCATCACAGGAAAAAAATGACACTTTAAAATATATTAAAATAGAAAACTCTTCACTTTAAATTGTAATATTATTTCACAATATTACTATTTTTACTCTATTTGTGATCAAATACATTTAAAAAAATCTTAATGTCCAGACAACGTTCACTACTGCAGATATGTCTGGTCTTATTGCCCATAATCATCAGTTCTTGTTGTTCTAGAGAAAAATATTTGTTTTCATAATCTTTTGTAAATATATAGTATACGCGTTTCTGCTGTTGTAAAAACGGCAGTAATAAAGTCCTGTTCCACATTATTTCCTGCTGAAATTTACAATTTTTATTGATAAAAAGTTCAAAGTTTTGTCAATGCCTTGTCATATTGCCTTTCAAATGTGTAATTTCCATGTCACCAAACACAATTGGAAAAATAATGACTGATTTCAAAAAAGTTTCCAAAACAATCCCCTACCTCCAATCGGCTTAGTCCAGCCCCAATGTCATGCCATCGGTTAAGCCAATGTTGACTTGGCATAATAAACTGGGATAGGATGTGTATTTTAACATCCAAAAACATTACATACTTCACCTTTATGTTATCTGTGTCACTGTAATTTTGCATGTGTGTTTACTTGTCTACAGAATTCAGTGGCAGCCAAGTTGTCCATCTCTCTCCTGAGGCACACCGAGCTCATTCCAGCTGACAAGGCCTTTTATGAGGCCGGCCTGGCAGCCAAGGTGAACTCACAGTGAGCCCAGCTCCAAACACACACACATTCACTCATAGCTGCTTCAACCATTCATGTGAGACAGAGGACAGGATGGCAGCTAAGAGCCCTGGGAAATTGGCTTAATTCTCCTCTGTTTGCTCCAGTAAGAGTTCACAGCAAGTGTGAATAATTTGATTCGCAAAGCAGTTTGAGTTGCCTCGCATTGTGAAGACGAAGTGGCGATGTGTCCTCTTTCTGGAGTTTTTTTTTTTTTTTTACATTTCTTAAACTTTTTATTTTTAATTTGAGCTTCTTCAGTTCTGTGTGTCACTGATGAATATTTCTCATGCAGGCTGTGGAATGGGAGAACATGGCTTTTATCTTCCTCAACCGCTTCTTGGATTTGGCTGATGTAAGTAAAGACTTTTGATTGTGTGTGCAGTCTGATCTTTCAAATTAAACAAACTTAAACATTACAAATCACTTGAAAAGACTCCCCAGTTAATCATTGACTGTGCAGACTTTACAGAGTCAAAGGTTGGGGACATTAAGTTTTTTTTAAAGGGGTGGTTGATTGCGATTTCACTTTTTTAATGTTAGTTAGTGTGTAATGTTGCTGTTTGAGCATAAACAATATCTGCAAAGTTACGAAGCTGAAAGTTCAATGCAAACGGAGATATCCTCTTCAATAATATCCTCTGCTTCTCAATCGGGCTCAAACTGATAAGAGATATTAACGACGCCATTGTTTACAATACAACCGGAGCACATGCCGCTGAGGTGAGTGGCGGGACGTTAGTCGTGTGCTAGAGGCGGTTTAGCCAATCACAACACATTGGGCTAGCTAACCAATCAGAGCCCATCGCCTATTTCTGAGGGAGGGGCTTCATAAAAGCAGGAAATGATCAGCGTATTTCTCAGAGAAGGGACAGAGCGGTGTGGAATAAAGGTACATTATGTGAAAAATAATGCGTTTTTTAAAAAACGAAGCATTAACACATGTTAGACTGCACCCCATAAACACAATCAAGCCTAGAAAAAAAAACAGTGAACCACCCCTTTAAGAAAATATTTTATTTCGTGAAGATGGATTAAATTGATCAAAAGTGACAGGAAAAATATTTATATCGTTAAAAAATCTATTTCAAATAAATGTTGTTCTTTTTAACTTTATATTTGTCAAAAAATATTAAGCAGCACAACTGTTTTCATTGATGATAATAAAAAATGTTTCTGAGCAGCAAATCATATTAGAATGATTTCTGAAGGATCATGTGACACTGAAGATTAATGGCTGCAGAAATTCAGCTTTGCCATCACATAAACAAATTGTTTTAAAATATTTTAAAATAGAAAACATTTGTTTTAAATTGTAATAGTGTTTCACAATTGTACTGTTTTTATTGCATTTTTGATTAAATAATTGCAGCCTTGCAAATGAGGTGAGCAAAAGAGACTTCTTTAAAAATTATTAAAAACATCCTACCAACCCCAGACGTTTGAACAGGATTGTACCTTCTAAGGAAACTGGTTTCAGACAGACTTCCAAGACCTCATAATGTCATGTCTAATGATCTAAAACAAATTTAAGTGAACTTTAAACATAACCAAGTCGATATTTATAACAACACTGCTTATTACTGAGTAGAAATGGAATGGAATGGACAAAATTGACATTTATAAATTATTTTACTGCTTTCAGCTGCTCCTTCAAGTGCTATTTTTGCCATTTTTATTGTACTGTTTCTAATAACATTCTTTAAATGACCTTATTTCAGCAATTGTTCTAAATTTTCAGGGCATTGACGAGGGAACATTGGATGCTTTAGACCACACAGACTTCCAGGATACAGATATCCCATTTGAGGTCCCTTTACCTTCAAAGCTACATGTCACTGTAAGCCTTTGCCAAAAACACTGCACTGGTGCCAGTGTATTTATTTTTTTATCCTTTGTGTAAACTCTTCCCATTGGCTGTGTTTCAGGTGGAGAAGAGGGAGGAGATTAGGGAGTGGGTTCTGACTGTGTCCATGGACCAGCGGGTGGAGCAGGTGCTGCCAAAGGATGAGAGAGGCACGTATGAAGCCTCCCTAGTGGCTGCCGGCACTGGCATCCGGTCCCTACCTTGCGTCATCACAGGTGAGGCAATCTGCACAAAAGACTGTCCGGTGTGAAGCGATGTTTCCTTTAAATTGCTTGTGAACTGGCTCTTTTAAAGGGACAGTTCACCCAAAAATTACAATTCTGTCATTTACGCACCCTCATGCCTTTCCAAAGCTGTATTGCTTCTGTGGAACACAAAAGAAGATTTTTTTTGAGAGTGAGAGTGGGGCCCATTAAGTTCTAGAAGAATCAGAATCAGACTGTTGATCCACTGACAGACGGAGGTGGGCACGGAGAGCTGAGTTCTATTGTAAAAACAGCTAAAACATTCCTCAAAATGTCACCTTTTGTGTTATCAGAGAAGAAAGAAAGTTTTGAAGGTAGTTGATGACAGAATTTTATTTTTGGGTGACCTGTACCTTTAGATGTGTGATTATAAAACACAAAAGTATCTTTATTATTCTTCTTTTTATTTGGAACACAGGTTACCCTGTCCTGCACAATAAAATTGAGTTCAAAAGACCAGGGATGGCAGCAAATAAAGATGACTGGAATAAATTCTTGATGGCTACAAAGGTACATGTTAGTCATTGTTACCGCTGAGCTTTCACAATTAGTCTTCAATCACACCGCAGTCGTTTGATTTATAATTAATTTGTTCTCTTGATCAAAAGTTAACACTCGGGACTGAATTTATTAGCGTGTGTTTTGTTGAAGTAAATGTAAATGCTCTCTTTCGATGTATTTCATCATTGCTTTTTTTCCTTGTGGGTGCATTTGCAGTTTTCGCATTACTTCACAGTTTGTCCCATTCAATCCTGCCTGGGGTCGCCTGCGGTGCTTTGATCATGATTGCTTGTTTTTGTTTCACCCTTTAGACCACTCACAGTCCAGAATGTCAAGATGTGCTGAAATTTATCACACAGTGGTGCGGAGGTCTCCCTTCAGCTGGATATTCCTTCCACTAAGACCGGGGAAGGTGCACAATATCTATTTCTCTATCTGTCATCATCCTGTTCTTCACTTTCTCGCATTCGCCTCCCAGCTGTTCTGCTTAAACATTTAAACAGTCTTTTTCATTCTCTTTTCCAAAGGCAACGTTCACTTCTTGGTCATCATTCCCTCACCATTTTTTTTTATAGCTAAAGTATCATAAGGTGAAGATACATGAAGGTCATTTAATGTGTGTGTTAAATGTGCTTGACTGCAGAAAGCCTTTGAATATAATCTGTAAGTAACTGTAATACATACGCCACTAGTTCATATAAGTTGGATATTTTGATATTTAAACACTAAATAAAAAACGAATACTTCATAAAGATTGTCATTGTTCTCAAGGACATTTGTATGAGCTGAATATTCAGCTGAAATAAAAAAGCTATTTTATAAATCAGAATTATTGTTGAATTGTTAGGTGTGATAACATTTCTAAACTTTCTAAAGGCTGTATGCCTGTTGTGCATCATATTTTAAATAAATTAATTCTAAGACATTACTCATCAGTGGCGTTCACTGGTGTAATTTATTTTTATGTATAAATGATCAGCTGGTTTATGATAATTAATAGTCACCTGTCAAACAACGCCATCTTGTGGAGACCATAACGTGTTGGGGGTGAAAGAGGACACTCACACTTGTGGCCTGGTACAATTTTCACTTCTAATGATGTAATAATAATGTGGAGTATTCCTTTTTATTTCGAGCCAGATCTTTGTTCCATAAAAACGCATTAAACTATGAGGCATCATTATACTGCAAATATTTTAATATGTAAAAATAAACATCAAAGAAACTAGTAGACTTGTGGGTGGTTTTGATTTTAATTTCTAGTTATTATATAACTGGACGGATCGTTACACTGATGGTTTGTAGTTGAATTGCTTGTATAAACAGACAGTTAAGAAAAAAAACTGTCACAAGGAATGATTTATGGGGGTCAGACCTACTAAATAAGGCCTGAACAAGCAAAGTCAAAAGGTTTGGGCGTCAGGGTTAGTTAAAGTACATATGCTTATTTATGTAGTATATATATATATATATATATATATATATAGGTTTCTACGTGTTTTTAAACGTCTTACTAAATTAGATTACAAATCAGAGCGCGTATTTTCACCTGCAGGCAAACATAAACTGACGAATGGAAGGTAACCATAGCGACAGTACGCTGTTTAAAAAAAAATAAAAAATTTTTTGACGATAAAGCATTACAGGAATAATGTAATTATGCATTAATGTATTATAGATTTACATAACAAATACATCACAAAAGCTTTTTAGATGAGCGACGTTTATCTTACTGATGGTGGCGCGAAATAACAATTTGAAGGTCCTCGACAGATTACGTGAAACGCTGATTATTATATATTACTATAACATTACCTGAAAAATTACGTTTGTATTTACATTTTAATCTTTTAGCAGCTGTTTAAAATTCTTTAAAAACTTGAGGTGTTTTAAATAAACGGTATAATTTGCACCCTTAACAGAAACCAAAGTTAATGTTAACATTTGTCACAAACGTATAGTGTTCTGTGACCAATATATCTGTCATTTTTGCTTATCTCATTAAATAAATAACAATTAACACAGGTTAACTCTGTATTTGGTCATAACAGTAAGTGTTTTCCAACATTTTTTTTATTTGCAATTTTGAATGTTATTTTTCGAATCCAATGATTTGAAATAACTTACTTTGTGTCCCACTGCCGCTGTGTCCCCGAGTCCTTCAAGAATCAACATTTACAAAAATTACCAAATCGCTGATTGAAATACAGGGGCAGCTGAATTTAATCTGCGACCTAAATATTCTTTTGATGAAATATGCTAATGTAGGCTACACCTCTGCCTAATGAGGTTGATCTGACATTATGCAGTGTCCTCAAGTACCCTTTAAAGGATATAGCATTTTCGACAAGGCCGCACACGGTTCGAGTCTCAGAAAGGGCATGTTGCTAAAAGGCGGAAAATTCTGTGTTCTGTATAATTTCTCATTTTTCTCTACTGCGATATCTCATATTAGAGCACTGCTTCGAGGTTACATCATTCACTTCCAGTAGCTATGAGGCCCTTTATGTCACGCAAAACTGCGCGTGTGCATTTCTTTCTTAAACGTTGGAAATTAAAACTCCAGCCTTGGCAGTCTAGTAATGCACGCGTGGTTTATAAAATTATATCTTGATTGTCCCCATTTATTTGCCTTGAATTGCCTGAACGCTTAATCTGTAAACGCACGGAGCGTTATAGTTCTAGAACAGGAAGAAGGCCTGCACGTTCTATACTGAGGTTAAATATGTTTTATTAATAACATTTAAACATCTGTCGGAAATTATACATAACGTTAACCTTGACTAGTAGTCTCGTGGACGAAAGACATTATAATTCGTTTGGTACAGAAGTTGATATGGTATAGAAATTATTCATGACACAACATGTTTTCTTTGCTATCTTTGATTGGCGAATATAACCTTGCGCGTTTATCTAATAAAATGTAGTTTAATTGGCCTATTTAATTAGAAAAGCGAATTGGCAAAAGCCTATAGGCCTTCATTTCCAGAAGCAACCATTAAATGACCTTGAAAAATAAGTTAACGGTTACTGAATAGGGTATAAGGAATACAAGGATGAAAGACTGATTTGGATGTACAGACCTATCTCTAAAAATGAACATCTCAGGGTATAAAGAATACAAGGATAAAACATTGATTTGGATGTACAGACCTGTCTCTAAAAATGAACATCTCATAGGAGGTGAAGATGAAATATTATGACAACTGCTGGAATTCATGGCATGTTTAAGGCGCCTATAATGTGAAATGTGCGTTTATATTTAATCGAAACCCGCTTCAGTTTCCATCATCTCATACCGGAATATAAACGTGTTGTTTATAGCTACTCTCTTTAAAATAAAGGCTCTTATGTGGTCCTCATAAATTCAGTAAATAACCATTAAGAACATGTTTGCTGTATAAGTTGGCTTTAAAACGTTCTTGATGTTGCATGTTCTTCAGATGTGTTTTTCAAGTTGAGTTTTTTTTTTAAAACATACAAAAGTTTTTCAAGAGGATAAAAAGTTCTTAGAGGATTTTAAAATGATTCTTCTACAGGCCGTAGTGTCTTTTTGCTTGCAGCTTTTCGACGCTAAATAAAGTGTGGATTTTGTGAATTGTGAACGTCATTTTGATTTTTAATTTGATATGAAATATTGCTTAAACTACGGTTAAAAAGCTCGCGGCCTGCATCCTAATTACTGAGAATCATTGTAAAAAATAAAGTGAAAATATAACTGTAAAGTTTTAGAAAATAGTGGAAAAGATTGTCTTAATTAAAGTGTTCTGATTAATCGAAATATGAAGTGGCAAATATTGCGTGAAAAAAATAAATTAATGTCTGCTCAGTGAATATGTGACTTTATTGACAAGCTAAAATTATTTTCATAATCATAAATACAATACAAACGTACATGTTCAATATTTTCAGTGCCCTTATGAGGACACATGACAAGTGTCATTTTGAGGACCAACTGCTGTCGTCCTGAACGTTCAGAAATGTAAGATATCAGTGCGTTCTGTCACCGTAGGCCTCACAACTTTTCTATCCATATTATTCTTCTTCATCTTCTCCTGAAGACATCGTGTCCCCACACAGATCTGCAAATGAGACTATTTCTAGATTTGAATCGTCCTCTAAATAGACAGTAAATGACAAAAATACGTTACATCAGACCTCAGGGTAATTGTTAGAGTTTTAAATTCGTAAATGCACAATGACACTTCACAATAGGCTATTCAATGATACGCTCTTTTGCGCAACACAAAATTATGGAAGAACCCAATTAAATATTAAAAGATCAGTTTGGCCGCATTAATGCGTCGGCTCGCACACACACACGCGCTCTCGCAAAAAACGACCGAAAGAAAAATAAGAACGGTCGTGCATCGCAAACCACGGACTATATGCGCTGTGCTGTTATAAAAACAATCATCGATGATATTTGCCATCTCTCTTGGCATTCACCGCGTGCCTTAATTGTATGGACATTTAAATCAAGGTCCGCTGTGAACACGAAGAAAAGCAGGCCTGTTTGCAACCACAATGCTCTGAATCGCACAACTAAGCTACAGCAAAGATGTTGCACCAAAATGTCTACGTCCTCCTCCGACTGGTGTAGCATCAGCATCCAACATTGCACAGAGCATCATGCATCCTTAAAGCATCTGTGCATCACATCATAATTCAAGCAAGCGTTCCCATTTATTACATTACCTATTTTTTCGAATGCGTTATTTCCACAGGACGGTGCGCACCTCTCCATCATGTGTTGGTGCAACATAAGGCCCGAGTGATGGCAATAAAAAGAAAGCGCTCAGTGGCTTGCTGCAGTTGGTCCCTTGCTCAACTCCCATGAGACATAAAAAAAAAAAATAGTAGAGGGCCCATCTGGCTCCTCACCAGCTTTGTCAAGTCTTGTATACGCTAAAATGCTAATGACCTAGATAGCTCATGCAAAATGCAGCAGAGGTAAGAGAGAAGGGGGAAACTGTGGGACTAAACCAGAGACACCGCCGCCTCTTGTGGGGGGTCGGGCGGGGTATATGTTAGAAGGTGGGGACAGTTGAAAGAACCTGCATCAGGAGGGGGTAAACTAAATATTGGGAAAAAAGTGGAGTGCACCATTTGTCAAAGCCAACCTTGCACCATGCACAGAAAGGAAAATTCCCCGCAAATAGGATTTTAATTAGGCGATCCATTCAGTGACGTCCATTCAGTCTGAAAATCAAAGAACCTATTAATATAGCCTGGCATCATTTGATACAATGGCACCTCAATGCATTTACAGTCAACTGTTATATGCGATAGAAGAAAAAAAAACGTGCTTTAGTAAAACAGACGCAGTTGGTTGACATTAACAATTTGTAAAAACAATGCACATCGATTTAATCAAAACTTACACAAATACACCTTGCGAAGCAGGATATAAATAATAGGTTTTTATCCCCCGAGATAATAAGTGTCCATAAATCCAGTATTGGGAAATGTCCACAAGGCAGTCGGTGCAGAAGAGCGTCCTTCCAAACCCATCAAATGTTCCGCTCGCTTTTGCGCACCTTGATGCTGTAGGATGCGACATAAATCATTTCCGCTTACAGTGTTGCATCACTCAAATTTCTTCAAGATAAACGAAAAAAAAAAGAAAGCAGAAAAAGGCATGTTGGAGGCAAATAGCCAGAGCTGAAGGTTTCGGTGCTCGTAAGCAGAGTCGGTCATCATGTGAAATGGTGTGATGCAGAGCGCGATCTGACAGAGAGGAGGAGAGCAGCCCAGTTTATCACACACACTGAAGCTCTCCGTCCTGCTCCTCTGTTCCCTTCCCTTCAGAGAGGATTATACTCTGGTGGAAAGAGGTGGCATCTGTCGGGTTACTAAACATTAGCCGTTTGGAAAATAGTTTCTGCACTTTTCATGATGCACGTGTTTGTTTTATTTAATCGTTGTGATTTCTAAATCACTTTTTTATTTCTATTCATTTCTTGATGCACAAGTCAACGTGCAATCGTGCGCACGACTTCTCAAACTGGTTTATAATCTGAAGAACAACAAAACTATTTCAAATTGGACGTTTTTACATTCTAACCCCAACACAAAAATGGAATGCTCTTATGGAATGCGTATTGGCAAATAAACCGCGAGCACCTTTAAGAAATAAAGTCATCGTGCGCCACGATTCCATTGACTGTTAATTCTTCGACGTAAACGTTTTCACGTGAAATAAATATTTTAACACCGCAGTAAACCCTTAGAAAGTATTAGTTCATCAATTTGTGTCCAAAAAAAAGGCCGACTCCATATGGCCTGTCATCTGCGCGTTGAGTCCCATCCCCCAGACCCCACCCGCGCTCATCTCATCCCTCATGCTGCATTGATTTGTTGTCGAACATTGATTTATCTTTATTCCTTTCTCATTTTATTGCTACACAAAAAACGTTTCCTCAGACTCCAACTCACGGATAGTTCTCATTTGCTTAGGGATTTAAACCCACAACAGCCTGCCAGGCTTACTTTAAAAATACGCAGGCCTGAGTAGGCCTATTGTATCAACGTACAAATTATTCAGCGATTTTAAAGGGAGTTTTATCATTTTATTCGCCTTGCGAGGTTCGTCTCGCTCAATCCGAATTGCCTTTGTAGTTAATTAACATCATCTACCTTAAATGTTATGAAGACGTTTGTATACACGACAAACTTGAAAATAATTTACAATGCGTATGTTCGAAGCACCGTCGTAAAGCGCTCGAACGACGTAACGTTTCTATCTATCTATCTATCTATCTATCCATACATACGCTTTGTATTGTGTGGGTTAGTACTTGCTTTGAGGTTAGCATTGAAAATAATTTACAATGCGTATGTTCGAAGCACCGTCGTAAAGCGCTCGAACGACGTAACGTTTCTATCTATCTATCTATCTATCTATCTATCCATACATACGCTTTGTAATGTGTGGGTTAGTACTTGCTTTGAGGTTAGCAGAGGTCTCCTGATCCTCTCATGTGTTGCAGTTTAGACTGAGGACTGTCGTCTGCCGCACGCGTCTCGAACAAACACATTCGACACGCGGTGAACTCCAGATGGTAAAGCTTTTCAATCCACCCTTATGCTGACGACACATGGATAAAGACACTGTCTCTGAGTGCTGCAGACAGCCAACACCTTCAAGGGCCCGGGAATATCATCTGAATAAACAAAGAAGTGGCTACTTGGTGTTCTATTTTCTGTCTGTTTGTAATGTATTGCAGATATCCATTGGTTTATAAACTATTTAGTGCTGTCAAAGGAGTAATCGCAATTAATCACATCCAAAATAAACAGTTTTTGTTTACATAATATATGTATGTGTGCTGTGTATATTTATTATGTAGCCTATATATAAATACACACACATGCATGTATATATTTCAGAAAAATATGCTGTTTATATATTAAATGTATGTATTTATAATATAAATTATATGAATATAAATATAGACATGTAAATACATGTAAATATTTTCAAAATATATACTGTATGTGTGTGTATTTATATATACATAATTAATATACACAGAACACACACATATTATGCAAACAAAAACTTGTTTGTATGCGATTAATCGCGATTAATCGTTTGACAGCACTAAAACTATTATTAATCTTATAAGCTACAATTAGCCTAGTATTATTAGAAAATTATAAACACATTTCCATCAATCAATATCCTAAATTCACATAAAGTGTATTGTAATGTAATTGGATTAAGTAATTTTCCTGAACTAATTTTCTACTACCTACTATTCTGCACATGTGCCAACAAGATAGCGCACACTTAAAACGAACTGACTTTAAATTTGAGTAAAATGTTACACATATTTAAAAACAATATACTTACAACTGACACGAGCACATTAATTAATACGAGCATTTTGAATATTAAATACAATATATGGGTGCATAAAACACGTTGTTGCCGTGCCCTGTGGTGTGACAGCTACATTTAATCTAAAATAGCATTTTATAAACTTAAATTAAGAGTATTAGTATTGTCACACCACGCATCAACAAACAATATAAAAGCTAGTGCCAACACAAATGAGTAGCTTTACAACTTTTTATTAAGAACATAGCCTATTCCAAGCTCCTAAACGTTTTTGAATCACTGAGGAAGGAATGTCCTCCAACACAGCACTGAATACGGAGTCGTTTTACCACAGGGTTAAAGGGGACTTTAAACATTTGATTAGAGCACGCGTACTTATTTAAATCGTGAACTCTGGACTCAGTACTGTAATCTATATTACAGAAGATGCTAAGCAGGGTTATTTATTTACAATATATATATATATATATATATATATATATATATTCATAAACAAATAGTTACGTAACGAGCACGCGCTTGTGCAATCGTTACACAAGTGCATCGCGTGCGGTGTGTTTGTGCTCATGGTCGCGCGGACTTCCGTGCGTTTGGTTTGGCGTTATTTTGTCCAAAACAGAATGGGAGATATGTCCTCCAAAATACGAATGCCGTCTCCGGAGGAAGCGCTACTTGGAAGAGAGCAGAGCATGAAAGTGTCAGGTATGGCGTTGTGAATTTGTTTGACTTTCTCAGTTGTTCACGTGCTAACGCGGCTATCAGCTGTCAAAACAAAGGCAGTGCCTTAACGTTTCAAGTCACGATGAGATGGATATATTGTTATAGGGTATGGAATTGCAACCGAAGCGTACTTGTGCAAAAGAAAGCGAAGACGAGTCCTATGCGGTCGAGGAAACGGGGAGCTTTGTTTTGGTTTTCCTGGATCTGTGCGACGCACATGCGCAGTGCTACACTTACGTATCGTCATTTTGTTTCTTCCAGACATCCAGATAGCGAGTATTTGTAGACGTTATTTACTCGTATTTGGCTACTCAATAATCAACTCATAGATGTTTTGGTATGACACCTTATAGTAGCATCATTACAACTTATTCAGCCCTTTTCTCTTTAATTTTCATCAATTTTTCACGTTAAAGTACCATTTAGGTGAAGCAAAATGTTTTTTTTTTTAACGGAGTAATATCCCCAACACTCTTGGCATTAAATATTCAATATCTTTCTCCTCAGAGGCAAGAGTACAGGGTAGTAAAGGGCAATAAAAGGCACACTTGCAGTGGAACAGAACAGCTGACTCAGGCTCTTACATAAAAATGGAAATGCTGCTTCAAGTAGGGTGCAGAGCTCTGATGGGAACAGGAGGCCTGCTACGAATTCTAAATCACACCGTTTAAGTGACATCATTTAAACGGAAAAATAAAACATCTAGTTAGAATAGTAAGTAGTTATTTAGCAGACACTTTTATCCAAAGTGACATGGATAAAGTGGGACAGTCATCCTGAGATAAAAAAAAAATAGTTACTATCAATAAATACTTTTTTTTTCATAATTACACCCACATGTTATTCCAAACATTTAAATGTAATACTTACCAGTATAGTTCACCCCAAAAAATTACAATTCATATACTCACCCTCGTGTCATTTCAAACCGGGAACACTTTTATTTTCTGTGGAACAGAAAATAGTTTGTAAAAACATTGTCTATGACACTTTTATCCAAAGTGATGCGAAAAGAATAGTTTATTCAAAAATGATTTTTACACCCTAATGTTATTCCAAACCTATATATTATTTTTTCCTTGGAACACAAAATGAGAAAATGCATGAGCAATGCATGGGCTATTTCTTTTTCATATGGAAAAAAAGAAGCATGTACATTGTTTTACAAATATCCTTTTGTGTTCCACTGAAAAATAACCGCATATGGATAGGCATAATAATGACAGAATTTTCATTTTTTGAGAAAACTATCCCTTTTGTCTTGCTCAAGGGCACAAAAGTGATAACACAAGTCTTGTTTCTTTCGGAGGTCGAACTAGCAATTTTCTGCCTTTTCAGCCTTGGGCTATAGCCATATACCTTGTCCCATCCTCCCAGCAGCAGGTCCAAGTGGACATTTCCCTTCGAGTTTTGAAGATACTGCCTTTGCATTCATTGTACAACTAACAGCTGTGGACTTAAGTTGTAAAGGAAACTTTAGATTAGGATGGTAGGTTATTGTTGTAACACGGCCTGGAAGTTAATAAGTATAAAAATAATGTGTTTGCAATGACTCGCTCTCAGCAGGCTGCTTGACATGCGACTCACATTGGCGTTCAGTGCAATGGCATGAAGCATGCCCATGCAGGGATCCACCCCTTCAGACTGCAGTGAACTGATTATCAGCGCTCGCCTCTCAAGGCTTCCCCCTTGGTAACGGGACTCCACCGCGGAGCTGGAAGGTTGCCAGGTAACACTCTGCAACACTGACACACGCGTGTCTCGCTTTGAAGATGTAATGAACCTTGTTGAAGGTTACAGACCACAGAACAGATGGAAGAATGAGATCAAAGCTTAGGCCGGTGCGATGTCTCTTTGAACACGAGCAGCTCTTACAAAAAACTTTGTGGGCGCTTATTTCACGTGCTGAGGGAACTGGTTCAGTTATTTCAAGTGCTGGAGTTGCTGTGGACTTTTGGAGTGGGATTGTACTTCTTTTTTATTGATATGCAAAAAAACAAACAAAAAAAAAAGCCCCCCTAGTTGAAATTGCTTGAATAATTAAGATTTTTTTTTTTCAGTGTTTTGAAAGAAGCCTCTTCTGCTTACTAAGGCTTCATTTATTTGATTAAAGAAGTAAAAACAGTAATAATGTTAAATATTATTGCAATTTAAAATAACTGTTTTCTATTTGAATATATCTTAAAATGTAATTTATTCCTGTGAGGGCAAAGCTGAATTTTTAGTAGCCATTTTAGCGTATCGGAATGATTTCTGAAGAATCTTGTGACACTGAAGACTGGAGTAATGGCTGCTAAAAATTCAGCTTCACCATTATAGAAATAAATTGAGTAATTGAAAATCTGTTGTCATATTTAACAGTATAGTTCACCCAAAAATAAACATTTTGTCATTATTTACTCACCCTCATGCTGTTCCAAACCTGCATGACTTACTTTCAACTGTGGAACACAAAAGAAGATATTTTCAAGAATGCTGGTGACCAAAACAACGTTTGACCCCATTGACTTTTATTGCATTTACCAAAAAAAATAAAATAAATAAATAAAACTTTTAAGTGCTTTGTACTTTAGACATTTTAATTAAAATAGATGTTTTAATTTTAAATTAAACATTTTAATAATAATAATAAAAAATCAAATGTGGCAAAAAAAAAGAGAAAAGTTCCACATTTTTCATCTGGTAGAATGCTGCCAGTCAAAGATGCAAAGTAAAATGAATTTGTGAAATTCTAATAGTAATTTGGTTAGTTGATTAGGTAGTACAGAAAAAATACTTCACTTGAGTAGTTGATTGCTCATATGCTGTATATTAAAATTATATTTACTAGGAAATATAGATTGTCAGAGCAATATAGTCCAACTGTTTTCATATTCTCTATACCAGTTGTTGATTTGCCATGCTAAATATCATATAACAGTTTTGTGGCAGTGCATGATTTGGTTTCCATATAAGTGAGAAAGTTTGTTTAGGGAGGGCGTCCTTGGGGCCGTCCTGCTTTGGCACACAATAGCGCTGCCATGTCCCCAAAAATGGCAGTAGCAGCACAGGAGGTGCTGTTTTGGCACGCAGAGAATTATCACAGCGCTGAAAGGAAGAACAGCAGCAGGATTTTCCCCTGCTAAGACAGATTTGAAAGTGAGTAGGTGAAACACAGAGCAATTCTCGAGTACCGGTGGCTAACAACGCATGGAGCGCATGGGCGGTTGAAGGAGGGATGTTGGTGCTTTTTGGGGGGGGGGCAGACAAGCAGACACAGGCTGGAGCTGCGCCAGGGTTTCTCGGGAAAGCACGAAGAGGGAGAGGAATGGAAGAGAAAAAACCCAGGCGAGACTTGGCAGGGTTCTATCGCAGCTCCCTTTGTTTGTTTGCTCAGCTTTTGCGCAAAGGAAATCAAAAATACCCTGAGTGCAGGAGCTCAGCTTCAGTGCTAAAAACAAAATCTAAAAAGAAAACTGCATTATATTCGCAGGAAGCTAGGGCAAAGGGGGCACACATTGTAATCAATGAGCCGTTTTTGGACAATTCTGGAAGAATTGTGCGGTCCCCGTTTTTGGACTGGACTTTTGAAGTTGTTTGCGCCAAGAGATGACCATGCGTCTTCAGGGGTCTTTGTTATCTTAACCGCAAATGAAGATGTATCTGACTTGTTTATGTTCTCATTAATGGCTTTACTATGCCTGGAACCACAAACGGCAAGTGCCAAAGAAAAGTTTGCACCTCTACGACCGGACTGCAAAGTTTTGTTTTTACTTTCAGAACTTCTAAAACTAAGGGCCAGAAGACGCTGTGTTCCTAAGTGGGAAATTTATGTTTTTGTCTTGGAAGAAGAAGTTAGGTGACTCTCCAAATGTCCTCAGCAACAGTCTTCTTTCTTTGAGGTGCGTCTCCAGAAAACCAAGACCATATTCCAAGGCTGTTTGCATTTGAACATGCTTAGATCAATGAGGGCATAAAGAGACTGTTTTGTTTGCAGGTGATATTCCAGTCTTCTAACTATTAAGGAATTTGATGCTCTACAAGAAGGAGATGAATTGTTGGTCAGCCATTTTGATGCTCAAAAGCTTGCGGTCAACAAACGTCTGGAGTACAAAGAAGGCCTGGATGTTGATTTTCAAGCCAAATAATGCTCTCAATTATTTAATCAAGTTTTTTTCTCAATTGGCTTCCTTGATGCTGATGAGTCACTGTTAGAATGGTGAGTTGTTGTTATTGGTTTGTATGATTTATTATTGGTTTGCATGAAGTATGATTTCCTCTAGAGAGACAGTTTTCTACCGATTCTTCATCTGCTTTTTTTCATACAGTGTTGTTTGAAACATGCCACCCTTCTATACAGACTTTATAGCGTCCTCTCACCAACTTTTATACTAATATACTGGTTTTCTGTCTCACAGCTACACATTGGCATTGCTTATTGCTATTGCACTAGGATTCTGGCTGCATCGGCAGGCTTCCAGTGCTTTTTAACTGTGAAAAGTGCAAGAACAGAGAAGAGACAGAGAGAGATTTTGTTGATTCGGTGCCAGTATGAATTTGCCAGATGTGTTTCATCACAAGACAGGTGTCCATGGCTGATAGAGCAGGTGCATTATGATGTTTGGCATTATATTTTGATATAATGGTTTTCTGAAAGGCCTTTCAGCTTTCCATCAATACTCAAAACATGCAAAGGCCTAAACTCTCTTTGGTGGAATTTTAAACAAGTGGACATTGAATTTTTAATCACCAGTATTTCTGACCTTTGAAGATGAATCCAAATTCACTGTTCTGCGTGCCATTTCTGATTTGTTTTATGAAGTAGAAACTTTTTTTTTTTGCCACCAGCGTCTCGGAACAGCTGCTTGGGCAACTGCAAAATGCCAGTTGGAATCGCTCCATTGCTTTCCATTCGTTAAAAAATAATTATTAATTATCAACAAGATTATTCATATACCACCTGGATAGATCTAAATGAACAACCCTAATTGTCTAGTTTTGGAATATGTTCATTTAAAGCGTATCTGTAGATTAGGCATTTTATTTATAATGTAGAGCGAAATACTATCACTACTGCAAAGCACAAAGTACCTCAGGTAAACCAATTAAAGTAGAAAAAGAAGTGCAAATGGAAAGAATTCACAAAGATTGGTTGGAAAACTACAACACTTAGCTGTTTATTTACAACCCACAACATTGATTAGACCAAATAACTTTAAATTCTTTAATACTGAAAAATTTAACATTTATTTAAACTACCATTCAAATGTTTGGAATCAGTAAGATTTTATACTTTGAGCACCAAAGTTGCATATTCAGCATATCTGAAGGATCATGTCACCCTGAAGATTAGAGTAATGGCTGCTGAAAATTCATCTTTCCACAAAAGAAATAAACTTCATTTTAAAACATTAAAATAGAAAACATTTCACAATATTACTGTTTTTACTGTATTCTTAGTCAAATAAACGCAGCATTGGTAAGCATAAGACAGTGTTCAGTGTTCTAGCATACTTGCATCAGCTTTTTATCAATAGTTAGAACTAAATTCCTTGAGGTTTTTTTTTTTTTTTTTTGAGGTCTTGAGCTTCTTTCCTGGCTAAGTGAATGAGTAGAACAGTCCAACCATGCATGTGTAACAGTGGCTGTAAATTATTCATAACTTCCTTAGCAGATAATAGAAAACCTGATATGTTTGCATGGCTTTTCTCAGCAATACAGTTTTTTTGAAACCTTTTAATGGGTGCAGAGAAGCAGTGTGGAGTTTTTGGTGAATCGTTGTGCACGTTGACCCACTTTAACTCAGTTAATAGCTTGAGAATCTAGCCTCCTTTATATTCCTGAAAGTATCATTTAGATTTGTCTTTCTCTTTGCTGATCTGCTGTAACAAATGTGATGTTCTTTAGTTAAACTCAAAGCTAAGATCATGGTTTTGACTCCCAGTGAAACCACATACTGATAAATGTACATTTTGGATAAAAGTGTCTGCCAAATGCATAAATGTAAATGTAATGTGACCTTCAAACCCTAATGTGTAGAGAAAAGGATGACCTGCAGGTATGATCATTTACTAGATCATTTAAAAAGTGTTAAAAAGCCACACTCCCTCTGTCTCCCAGAGTGCTCTTTGCCCTGCTCAAGAACACCTCTGTCAACACACAGGACTTGTATTGCTTTCAGCAGTCATCTGGCCTGTCTGTCTTTTCACTGATTTACAAAAGATAGTGGTTGGTTTATGTACTGGCTTAATGATTGTGTAATATTTTATGACAGATTTGGACTTAAATAAGGAATATGAATCATTCCAAGGTCTTGAATGGGCTCGCACTTCATCAGCATGAGAAAGGAACAATCTGGGTTCAAAAGCTAAGCTCTATTAGTAGAAAATTATTTCAACTTTTCCATCAGCTTGTAAAAATTGTGCACAATTTCATTTACAATGGAAGTCTATAGGAAAGTCATCAGGAGAAAGTTATATACACTTTAAACACAAGGGTTAGTCCATCCAAAAATGAAAATTCAGTCATCATTGACTCGCCTTCATTTCATTACAGTACAAATCTGTATGACTTTCTTTATTCTATGGACCCCAAAGAAGATATTTTGAGAAATGTATAAGTGTTATTTGTCCATATAAAGGAAGTCAGCGATCTCCAATGTTGTTTGGTTCTCAGCGCTCTTCAAAATATCTTCTATGTTCTGCAGAAGAAACTCATTCAGGTTTGGAACAACATGATTTTTATTTTTGGGTGAAATCTCTTTAAGAACATTGTTGAGAATTACTATTATCTGCAAATTAAAATTTTTAGCTGTTGTCCTTAAACAACATGCAATAACGCAAAACATGTACTGTTTACGTTGAGATACAAGTTCATCTGCTGTTGAATTGCTAAAAAAGTAATTTAGAATATAATTATGCTTTTGCACATTTCTGCATCTAAAACCACCAGAATGCTTTGTCCAGTAAGATGGTTTGAGATAGATGGTTTGTGTGTGTTCTAATTGACAGCATGTCACAGATCCTTTGACAAAGCTTAGTTTGTTTTTCTTTAAAGTTGCGATGTAATGGAAGTAGTGAAAGATCTGTGATTCAAAAGAGATTATCAAAAAAGAAAAAAAGTGTATAGGGCAGGATTTATCTATCCATCGGTTGTTGATTGGATGGAGGCAGATGTGAGCTTGCAGTCGATTGTAAGAAAATGAAGAGCTCAAAATCTTAAAAAAATGAAACATAAGCATGGATGATTCATTCAGTAAGATCAATAACATGCATTTAGAAAATAGATTTGAGATGCCGACTTTTGGTGGTGCTGACGGGCATGTGAAACAGCCTTTGAAATTTCGATAACACTATTTTTGTTATAAAGTTTACATGTACTTACTATTATAATAACAATTAATTATGCATAATTACATGCAAGTAACCCTAAGCCAAACCCTAATTCTAACCCTAAACATATAGTAAGATATACATAAAGGTATAATTACACTGTAACACTGGCACCTTAAAATAAAGTGTAACCGAAATTTCTGTCTCAGTAACTGATTGGGATTATTCCAACACTGTTATTTGTATTTTATAGGTCCAATAATATCTTCTTCATTGTTAAAGCTGTGATTTATCTTGGCGCAACATGGAGGAAGTTGGAATGGCTTAGAACAGTTGAGTCCAAGAAGACAGCAAATGCATATCACCGCGTTGAGTTGGTGGATTTGGCATCGTGGCTGTGCGTATGATAAATTCCAAATCTCACAGCTTGAAGGGTTGTTTCAAGAGATCAAAATAATTCTTTCTGGAAATGTTTTTGGATTCCTAATGCAGGTTGTAAAAAGACTCGCTCGCTTTGCTCAGAGGACGCAACAGTCCACCTGTTTGTCTGAACAAAGAACTGAAGGAATTAAAGATATGATGTGTTCTGGGTCCTACAGTGCGTTTCTTTTCGCTGTTTTTACCTCTGGTGAGCAAAACCCCCTTTAATCTTAGCTCCAAAGGACTTCACTGACAGGCAGGTGTGGAGCGCTAGTCGCCATGTTTGATGTTGACACATAATCGCAAGATGAAGGGAGAAGGAAGCCTTTTCACTCACAAAGAGTTCTCTCTCACTCCTTCACCTCTGTGGCCACACGTCTACCCGTTACCAGCTCATTAGTGATCCTGTCTTCCTTTAAGATGATAGAATAGGAGCAGGAGGGTAAAACCCCGTCTGTCGCACATGCCCTGTGTTGCAGAACAAGAGTCGTCAGTTCCACTGATCACAGTAGCGTCTAGGCTGCTATTTTATGAAGACTTCTAGTACATGAAATGTTCTGTGGTTGAAGCAAATTGGGTAATAATGTCGGAAACATACTGACCCACTATGATTTAAGTGCTTTTTCCTTAATTAGTGGTGAGAAGATGTACAAAAATAGCATAAAGACTTGAAGATTCAAATTGAATCGGCTCTGGATGTGTTTGAAATGGTGTGCTACTATACTACTGCTTTTGCAGTATGTAAAGGTATATGCACAGTATCCAACATTAATTAGGGTTAATGAGATATAGCCATACAGTCTTGTGCAGATTCATAAGGCTCTGGAAGCATTCAAAATTGCATAGTACTACACTACTAATACTATTTTTGCAGTATATAAAGCAATGTGCACTGGGCACACTATGCAACATTAATTTGTGACGTTGAGATATGTCGCTAAAGGGTTAAAGATTCATTTTGCAGCTGATTGATAATGAGTCTCTGGAAGTGTTTGAAATGGCTACCATACTGTTTTTGCAGTATGCAAAGGTATGTACACTGCGCACAGTATGCACCTTTAATTATTGTTGATGAGATGTGTAAAAAAAGTACATTATTGTCACAGCAACAAGCTGATTCATAAGGCTCTGGATGTGTTCAAAAGTTCATAGTACTACAGTACACTACTAATACTTTTTTGCAGTATGTAAATGTATGTACAATGTACATAGTAGTATGCACCATTAATTAGTGTTGATGAGATGCGTAACAATGGCATAAAGTTTTGAAGATTCAATATCAATCATCGCACATTATTGACCTGATTTATAAAGCTCTGAATGTGTTCAAAATGGCATAGTACTAAACTATGAACACTATTTTTATGGTATTTAAAAGTATGTACAATGCATTGCATCATTCTTAATTGTTCATGAGATATAACATAGTAAAAGAGGTTAAAGATTCAAAGTGCAGCTAATTCATAATTAGGTTCTGGATGTGTTCAAAATGGCATATTATCATAATACTTCAACCATTTTTGCAGTATATACAGTGTGCACAGTTGCATTGGAATGACCTGACTACATCTATCACTGCAGCACTCTATTAAACATCCAATATATAGTGGAGTCATATGACATGTCATTGAAGCATACTACTATTTGCAGTGTTTGTCATGGCACACTGTACCGTTTCACATTATTTTTTACAAAATAGTGGGCGGTATACAGTATATACTGTGCAGTATGCCACAAGCAATACTCTAGTCTTCCATTCCGAACAGCCTTGTTTAATCACCATGACAAAGGAAGTGATTAAGTGTTGGGCATTTTACAAAATGATAGTCTCTTGGCAGTCCTTGTGTTTGTAGTTGACTACATGCTGTTGCCAATGGTGACAATATCAAATGAACTGGAATGAACACTTTCATTCTACAGCTGAACATGAAGTATGAGGAACACATTATCCATGTAAATATAGCTTTGTATTTGATGCGGTTTCTCTTTCTGATTTTGCCTCTTCCATTCTCTACAATCTCTGTCATTCTCATTCTCTCTAGCCTTCCCCCCACCCTCCTTCTGATTGGTCGAATGAACTCTGCAGCCTCCTGTTGTGAATAATTACTTTTGATCCAATGCGGATCTCTCTCTCTCTCGCTCTCTCTCTCTCTGTCCTTCACACTCTCACCCTCTTTCAGTGTTTTCACATTTCCCTTTTCAAATGTTTTATGCTGGCTGTCTCATCCCAATATCACAAACCCACATGTAAACATATACAGCCTGTATTGAGATGGGTTCACAAGTTAAGAGTTTTTCTGCTCTGTTAGTTTAAGCAGAAATTATTATGGCTGATGATAAACTGCATTGTATGGAGGTCATTGATTGCATTATGGCCACCTCTCAATAACTATTTTATACTTTGGTTGTTAAAGTGATAGTTCATGCAAAAATCCTGTCTCAAGTCTCATGTTTTTCCGTAATTGTTTCTTTCTTCGGTGGAATGCAAAGGAGACTATTAAAGTGCTGTCAAGCTCCAAAAATGACAAAAACACCATAAAAGTAGTCCATATGACTCATGTACTATATTTTATTGAAGTCTTCTGAAGCTATAATATGATTCTTATGTGTGATGAACAGATTGCTGTAGCTTGTAACGTTTGTGTTAGCATAGTTGAATGTGGCACATGAAGATGTCCCACCAGTACTAAGGATTTAAAGTCACAATGAAACTGAAGTACTGACAGATCTTATTTTCTTTGTATTGTGATGCACGATTGTGTAGCAGATTAAAACCATTTATTAAGTTTGTTTTTAAGACTGCACAAAGAATAGTGCCTGATTCAAGCCATGTTTTAGCCGCAATTAATCAATTACACTATGTAAAAGCAATTACTAAAAAATAATTTGTATTAGTATCTATTACTATTTTAAAGGGGTCATAGGATGCTACATGCACTTTTACGACAGGGTAAAAAATTTGTTTTTTACACTACCATTGAGAAATTTTAACCAAACTATGTTACAGACTTTTCATTAAGACCCCAAAGAATCATATCAACTTGTGGATAATGGGCATCCTATGACCCCTTTAAATAGTAAGATGTAGTAGTTGTTGGAATAATGTATTCAGAATGGCTTTTTTTAAATGATGGTGTCAATTGTTAGCGTTGTGTAATGTAATCTGTTGTGTATCACTGCAGCGAGTCCAAGACAAGTTTCCTTGCAAAAGGACTATAAAGTATAACTCTAACTCTATTATCGAAAAAGAAAGAAATATAGTTGTGTTTTTTTGTTTTGTTCTTGTTTTATGTTGGTTGTTGATTGGATTTTGAGATGTTGCAATCAAAAATGATGGCATATGTCACCACATAATTTGAAGATTGAATTATGACATACTGATTAAACATGAGGTCAAAAAGTAAATAATGCACAGATGAATTGTTCTCAAAAAGATCTATACAATGCATTTATAAAATAGATATGAATTTAGAATTTTGGTCTGTTTCACAAAGCTAAATGGTTTCTGAAGACTTGGAATACACTTTCATTATTCTTTCTTGTCATTTCTGGAGCTTTCATTTGTAAGGGTGGAAAAACAGCAGGAATATACTGCCTAAATCTCTTTTTCGTGTTCCAGGGAAAAAGGAAGTCATATAACCTATACTGGAATGACATACGGCTTAGTAAATGATGACAGAATTTTCATTTCTGGGTGAGCTAACCATTTAAATGAGGGTAATAGCGATATTTTGTCTGCTCTTGCGTTGATCTCTGTTCACTCCTGGACGTCTTCTGAAAGTGGCAGGCCACCTTTGGACAGTCTGACAGGCAGAGGAATCAGCATGTCCTGCGCTCTCTCCACGTCCTTAGTGGACCACGTGCCTGCATTGCTCTGTTCCACCTGGCTGACCTGTCAAAAATGTTCTAGTCACACAAGTGGGCTTCTACAGCGTGGCCGCATGGAAATGACTTGGCACCTTTGCATTAATTTTTCATGGGCCTTGTCTTTAGATGTTCCCCCTCCTTTTGAATATTGGCTATTTCTAAGGCCCGGCCCTGCAGATCGCCAACATCATCGCGGCCCTGTGGCAATCAAACCCCGTGGAAGTAGCCCACCTGGAGCATCGATGTCAAACTGCATCGTTGTTTAGCTTTCCAATCAGACTTGAGCCCCCCACCCCCACCCCCCAGATGGAAATTGTTTTAAATGTGCTGGCGTATAGGTAAGTTACGTAGGAGGGGGAGGCTGAAGTGTCTTCGCAAATGCAAAGAACGTGTCGGCTGGGAACACTGGGAATTGAATTACAGGAAAGCATAATGCAATCCTTGATATCTACCTACTCTGCCTAATGAAATCAGCAGATGAAAGCACAGCTGGACCTTCTTGCAGAATATTACTGTGTGAGAAAGTGCTTAGCTGGCTGAGGGAGGGGGTGGAGAACGCAAGCACCTTTGGTAACAGTACGTGCATGTTCTCACACCAGTGCATGTTCTTTCCACTTCAAGAAAACTCTTGTTTTATTGACACTTTTGTTGCGCAATGGTGGGCAGTGCAAAATCTTTAGACTTAAATGCACGGTTCTTGTTTTTCTTTAGTTCTCATTTGTTCTTGTAGTATTGGCTAGTAATGGGTTATATAATTGATATATTATTATTTATAAATGATAATTTATTGTAATTTATATACTACTGGTCAAAAGTTTGGAATAATTAAGCTATTCAAATGTTTTTCTCTTATGCTTATTTATTTGATCAAAAATACAGAAAAAATGTAATAATATGAAATAATATTACAATTTAAAAGAACTGTTTTCAATTTTAATATATTTTAAAATGTATTTTATTTCAGTGATACTCCAGTCTTCAGTGTCACATCATTCTTCAGGAATCAATCTAATATACTGATTTATTGATCAATAAAGATTTCTTATTATTATCAATGTTGAAAACAGTTTTGCTGTTTAATATTTATTGTAGAAACCAGTAGGTTTTAGGGAAATAAGATTTAAAAAAATAATAATACTTTTATTTACTGTATAGCAAGGATGCATTATTGATCAAAAGTAACACTAAAGACAACTGTAATGTTACAAAATATTTCTGTTTCAAATCAGTGCAGTTCTTTTGAACTTTCTATTTATTAAATAATCCTGGAAAAAATGTATCATATTTTACACAAAAATATTAAGCAGCAAGAACTGTTTTCAATATCGATAATCATTCTTAATAAAGCAACAAATAAGCATATAACTGAAGGTGAGCATATGAGACTCCTTACAAATAAATAAATAATCTGAATTATTCCAAATGTTTGACTGGTAGTGTATTATTTTTCCATACACCTGCAGCTGAAATGTATTTGTGCATAGGCATCATTTATTGTGTGAGTTTTTGTGGGCTGATGTAATGGTGATGTTGAATACGGCAAAATCATATTCAAATTTTAGGTCTTTTCAGATTGATTGCTTTTTTTTTATAGGTACAGTGAGGGGTTAAATTGGGATTTTAGTGTTGGTGCCCTTGGTAAGAGTTGACATGGCCCATTTCCACCCCTAAAAATGCACAATTACCTATTTGTAATAGCACTTTATACACAAAACAAAGGAAAAAGAACAGAAAAGGGTATTTGGATCAGCAGGTATGATATTGCTTATGAGGTATTTATTTGGTGTAATACTGTGGTGCAGTACAGTAAATGTAATATTATACCACAGCCTTTAAGATATTTACTACATCTCTCCGACAGCTCAGTTTGCTGGGTATCCCTTTGGCAGACAAGAGGGTCATATATCAAAGAGATAATGGAATGTGGTGTCTTCAGCGCACCACAACGAAGGAGCAGTATCACCTTATGCAAATGACTTATGCTTTTAAGACAATTATCTTTTTAGCTCCCTTAATTGCAGGTAAAACAGCCGGCGCTGAGCTGCCCATTATTTTGGCAGAGGAAAGCAGCTGACTGCTACATGCACACATCTTTTATTCACTGTTTCAGCTGTGCCACATAATGGCAAGTAGGAGGATGAGAGAAAACAAGAAAAAAAATCTAATCTGATTCTTTCATCTTTAGCTTACAGTAATGACATAGCCACAAACTGAAACAATCTTCCTCTTGACTTCAAACATGCATTTGTCTTGCTGCACTAACATTTACACCAAACAGATCAAATAAAAGTGGCCGCTTTCTTCACCAGTTGTATTTAGATTACAGTATGTATTTGTGGCTTCTGATTTAGATTTTTGTTAACTTCTGAGGATTTCATCTAATTTGATACTTTTATTATGAAGGCTAAATGAGGTCTTTTATGTATTTATTTATTTATGAAGACCTAATGATGTTTGCATGTGCATTCTTCTGTCAAATGAATGACTCATATGAGTTGCTTCTTTTTAGTGCTTCAAAAACATAGAGCACAACCAGTGCAGTCTGACTGAAAATTATTTCTAAGAATCTGTTCTTTTCAGTCAATAACATAAAATGCAACCAGTGTAGTCCGACTGCCAAACAGAAATTATTCGTAAGAATCAATTCTTTTTGAGTCAAAAACAGAGAAAATTGTTTTACTGCAAAAATGGTTTGAGTCAAAAACACACTGAAAATTATTTCTAAGAATCTGTTGTTTTAAAGGGATAGTTCACCCAAAAATGAAAATTCTGTCATTAATTACTCATACTCATGTCGTTCCAAACCCGTAAGACCTCATCTTCGGAATGCAAATTAAGATATTTTTGATGAATTCAGAGAGCTCTCTGACCCTCCCATAGACAGCAATGTAATTACCACGATCAAGGTCCAGAAACATAGCAAGGACATTGGTAAAATAATCCATCTGACATCAGGGGTTCAACCGTAAGTTTACGAAGCTACGAGATTATTTTTTGTGCGCAAAGAAAATAAAAACAACGACTTTATTCAACAATTTGTCTCCTCCGTGTCACCCTGGTGCCATTTTGGAGAGTATCCACTGAACGTAAACAGCGTATGCTGTACGCGGATATGTTGTCTACGTTGTTTACGATCTGAATCTGTTGTTTACGTTGTCTTTGATCTGAACGAAAACAGCCGCGTGACGCAGCTGACACAGAACAGCATACGCTGTTTACATTCATTGGATACTCTCCAAAATGGCACCAGGGTGACAAATTGTTGAATAAAGTCATTGTTTTTATTTTCTATAAGTATTCTCGTAGCTTCGTAAACTTACGGTTGAACCCCTGATGTCAGATGGATTATTTTACCGATGTCCTTGCTACGTTTCTGGACCTTGATCGTGGTAATTACATTGCTGTGGGAGAGTCAGAGAGCTCTCAGAATTCATCAAAAATATCTTAATTTGTGTTCCGAAAATGAACAGAGGTCTTACGGTTTTGGAACGACATGAGGGTTAGTAATTAATGACAGAATTTTCATTTTTGGGTGAACTATCCCTTTATGTTAAGAACATATAATGCAACCAGTATAGTCCGACTGCCAAACAGAAATTATTCTTAAGAATCAGTTATTTTTAGTGAGTCAAAAACTTTATTATTTTTGATGACTTTTTAGTGCCAAACGAATGACTCTTTTGAGTCAGTTCTTTTTAGTGAATCAAAAACATGCAGTGCAACCAGCGATGTCCGACTGCCGAACAGATTCTTAAAAAAGTAATAAAAGATGTAAGAATCAGTTCTTTTTAGTGAGTCAGAAACATACAGTGCAAAATCTGTAATCCTACTGCCAAACAAATGTGACTCTCATGAGTTCTTTTTGTGACTCAGAAACATAGAGCACAACCAGTGTAGTCCGACTACTGAACAAACGTGACTCTTATGAGGTGCTTGTTTTTAGTAAGACAAAAGTCTGACTGCGAACTCATTAGACACAACAAAATCTATGTAATTCTAACAGTGAGACTTAAATCAATGTAGATGCTGACTGATTTTTCATATGACAGCAGATAGATAGCTGTACATGAGTAAAAGCTGAATATTTAGATCAAAGCCACCAAATATAATCCCTCTCTTTGCGTAGTCATTAAATAATCAGCATTCAGTCCACACCAGCCTTAGTGAGTGTATTTATATGTGTTTGTTTACATCCCCAGGCTGGCATGTTAGAGAACAGTCTGTTTACTTCTAATAAGCTTTCTGTGGCCATTCCACGCAGGCCGGGCTGTCCCTGGAGGTCCTGTCCCAAATCAGGCCCCCTGACCGGGAGAAGGATGCACGCAGGGCTGACACATGAGTGGTTGGCACATGCCAGGCTGCCTGCTGGGAATACCATACCTCCCCACACACAGCTCTCACGCCCTCATCATCCACTCACCCGCTCAGCCTGACCGCCTCCTCCTCTGCTCAGGCTTTTGTTGAGGAATTTTCTATTTCCTATAAAATAGTTGCCAGCTAATGGATTTTTCCTTTATTCATTGGACGTGCTGAGCGATGACTCTCTCTGCACTTCTTAAAGGTGATTTACAATTAAAGGGACTTGGCCTATTTTCTAATGATTCTTTAGCTGAGTGGGTTTTATTGCACTACTAAGCTGTGTTATTAACAAACTGCCGCTTCGGCCCGTCCCTGTGGGACATGCTGAAATGCTTTGTCCTTTTCTCTGCTAGTGAATAAGGCCTTTCTCTCTTTGAGGCAGTCCAAAGCTTTTACAGTGTCACGAGAGAGGGTCCTGAATAGCGAGCATTCCCACATGCGGCCGACAAACACACTCGTGCAAAAGCATTCCTGCACAAACACATGCCATGAAAAGTACTCTTCGTATTAATCTAGGCGTAAATAAATAAACACATGCATTTAGGCACATTTCTGTTTTCTCTTGCTGTCCCTCTCTTTCTCTGAATGGATGACTGTTTATTGTTAGTTTGTTAGGTATGGTTAGTTTATGGATGCTTTTTAATATAGGAACAGTGATGATACAAGGCCGTTTACCTTCAGTTTATTTTTAGTGGGAGAGAGGAGGCAGAAGCTTGTGCACAAAAGCTTAAGGAAAAGGAAAGATAATACTTAATATATCCTAATATATCTCCTAAATTACTTGTAACAGGAAGAATTTATTGCAAAATAGCCTTAGATAGCTTACTGCATCCAGTGTTTTTATCAAACATGAAGATCACAAACACAGATATTTAAGGACAGGAAGGCTGAAACCTATGGCTGCATGAATTGGGGGATTTGTTTTTTTTCCTTAATATTTTTTTTCTAATATTTTTTTAAAGCTCCAAGTTTGCTGCTTGTTTCTATGGCTGCTAAATTTGGCCAAACATCTTGTGATAATAATAATAATAATAATAATAATAATAATAATTATTATTATTATTATAATTATAATTATTTCTTAATAAAAATATTAAATAAGAAATATTACTATTGTAATATTTCACTGTAAAAATACATTTTTAAGAAAAATACTTATTATTATTATTATTATTATTATTACTACTAGTAGTAGTAGTAATAGTAGTAATAGTATTTTACAGTACAACAAAAAAAAAATACAATAATAATATTTATGGCTGCCTTAATTGCTTCATTTTTAAACATTAAACCATCAAGCTTTTATTGTAAAACCACGTGTTTAAAGCTTTGTTTGTCATTACGTTCTGAGACACCGAAAACTGGATCATGAGCTGCTCGTGTGTAAAAGAACACACTTCACTCTGACAAATGCAGCGCATAATTATTTAAAGCCGTGAGCCGTTTAAGCCACACTGTGATTTCAGTTTTATTTTGATTAATCGTGCAGCCCTACTGGAGCCCCTTAATAGCATCTACCAACGCCTATTATTTTATTAGTTATCACTTACATGCATCACATAATATAATATTTACAGTAATTAACACATCATTCTGAGATATGGCATGTTTTTGCTAGGCTACCATTGCAATTCCACTACATGTTTTTATGGTAAACCAACTATTATGTAAAATGCCTTTTACATTGAAACCATGTGATTCCGTATGTGACTGAGTGTCTGTATCAGGCGTCAGATGCCCCTACTTTATTAAATGGATGCAGTTCTCAGCGTAACATAAGAAGCTAAAGTGTTCTGAAAGTGTTATGGATCGATTTTCTCCCTTTTGAATGCTGTTTTCTCAGACAGAGCTGCATACGAAGATGTTCCACAAGTCCACCCATGTTTTTCTCATCAGATTATGCTAACAAGCACATTACCTCGGTGTTGAGTTCATGCAATCTCAATCTTTCACCCCATCACCATCCCTGGCTATACATTTGACTGCAATCAACCGCTGGACTTTTCAAAAGAGCAGCGGATCTCATTCTTGAGGAGGTGGACATCTGGGAAGCTATTGACCAGCTTAATGGCAGCACATTAAAAGCATCCTGGATGACATGGCCTCTCTAACACACAAGTGCCTTGTCTCCCCTTTAAGGCCTGTAATGGATAAGAGCTTGGCCAGAGTCTCATGTCAGCAATATGATTGCCTACTATTTCCTCCTTGCACAAAGAGACTAGACTCACCTCCAGACAAAGTGCTCTTAAGGTCCATATAGGCCGAACCTTCTCCGTGCATCACGGTGATGCAAACTAGCACCGGAGGAATTCTATCAATCCCATCCATTTCTGCATGACAGCAGATCAGGGCCAGACAGTGTTCGAGTACAGTGCGAGTTGTCACTGATTTCTTCCCATGCGTAGGTTCGCTGGTTTTGTCTCGCCTTTTTTGTCTGATTATGATGTGTTGGCAGTGTAGCCGGTATAATCAGCTAAAACAATGGGCCGTAATAGCTGAGAGTGTAGCATCTCCTCTCATCAGCTCTCATTATAAACACAGACGCTGTGTCGCTAACGTTAGACGACACAGGCATGGATCAAAGTGCATGCCTGATCGCAGAGAGCCATCGAATACCATGTGTGTTTTTTGCGGTATATGAGGACATCGTGCTCTGAAAGTTTATTGCGGTATAGATGTATGGAGGCTATCAGCAGCACTTGTGGTCTGTGTTGATGGTCAATGACGTGAGTGTCTGGTTGACCGGTGATGTATTCTCTATCCCCTATATGACCGGTCCATGCATAAGAGCCATGCGTACTGTTAGAATCCAAGTTTTGGTACTTCCATAAAGGCTAATGTATGGTCACAGATAAAAATGCACGTTAAATGTAGTTCAGAGAGCTTGAGCTAACGTAATTCACCATTTATACAAGCAAATGCATCTAGCGATTCAAGCTTGACTTCACACATCGTTGTGCTCCGAAATGCACTTGCATGTTGTATTCTCACTATTGCCCTAGGGAGGCAGTTGTAAATTGTTTTCTATGGCCAGTTTCCCTTTCAGGTCAACTGTCATCATGGCAAAGCAAAATTTTGAAGAGAATGTTGCCGAACAATTTAGTTAAAGGATTAGTTCACTTCCAGAATAAAAAATTCCTGATAATTTACTAACCCCCGTCATCCAAGATGTCTTTCTTTCCTCAGTCGAAAAGAAATTAAGGTTTTCGAGGAAAACATTTCAGGATTTTTCTCCATTTAATGGACTTCAATGGGACCAAATGGGTTGAAGGTCCAATTTGCAGTTTCAATGCAGCTTCAAAGGGCTCTACACGATCCTAGCCGAGGAATAAGTGTCTTATCTAGCGAAACGATCAGATCAGCCATTTTCTAAAAAAATACAATTTATATTTTTAACCACAGTGGAAAGGTCACGAGTGATGTAGGCAGAAGTACCGACCCAGTGTTTACAAAGTGAACGTGCAAAGAAAGTCAAACACCCTTTACAAAAAAGGTAAAACAACGATTTTGGACGATTTTAAAGTTGGAGGAGAAAATTAGATTTTTTGAAAATGAGAGTTTTTCGCCCTAGCCTAGCTTTTTGAACCGAAATACACAGACAAAGAACTACACGTGACCTTTCCAACGTGATTACGTAATGCGTGAAGTCGTGCATGCGCATCGCAGAGCTAGTGTAAGATGAGCATTTGTGGTTAAAAAGTATATACATATTTTTTTTTTTTAACCACTAATTTCGTTAGATAAGACACTTACCGGATCGTGTAGAGCCCTTTGAAGCTACATTGAAACTGCAATTTGTACCTTCAACCCGCTGGCTCCCATTGAAGTCCACTATATGGAGAAAAATCCTGGAATGTTTTTCTCAAAAACCTTAATATCTTTTTGACTGAAGAAAGAAAGACATGAACATCTAGGATGACATGGGGGTGAGTAAATTATCAGGAAATTTTTATTCTGGAAGTGAACTGTCTATTAAATTATATATTTTTTATAAATAGCTACCACACACATTTCAAGATAATTCAAGGTAATGATTTCTCTTCCTGGAAAACAGAGCAGAAATCATGTTTCCTGGCTGTGAAATTTAGTAACTTAAGCTTATTGTCTTTTTTTCTTTTAAAAAAGATCCCTACAAAATCCCTACAATATTTTCCCACCGAAACATCTTGTTTCACTAAAAAATATGTCAAAAGAGGAAAGAAAATTGTTCTAGCCAAACCATTTTTTGAGGTATTTAAGTATGTGTAAAGGGACTTCATATAGTGTTTCGTCTGTGTTGCATACAGTCGTTGTAGAGCATTAGCTGAACCAGTCTGAAAAAACATGGTCTGATTTTGAAAAGCAAAATGTATTATTGTTAGCAGTTTTGCAGATTTCCGTCCTTTTCCATTCAAGCAGACTGGGGCTGTGCTCAAATAACTGGAAAAAGATCCCCAAGGGAGACCAAGATGGTCGCCATGTAGACTGATCTGCTTTAAAATGCTTTGTATGTTTACCCTACTGGCGGATAAATTGACAGAGGAGGAGATGGATGAACATAGGTGTAGGAATGTATCTGAATGCATATGCAGGATGGAGAAGCCAGAATATAAGGCCTTTTTCAAGTCGACTAGCGTTGCAATTACACTGCAGCTGTGAGAAGACGCAGCACTTTTCCTCTTTGAAAAGCTTCATCCAGAAATGTCGTAATGGAGTCTCATCATTCTACTGTTAGTACTCCATTAAGTCTAACATTCTTGGTTTCCTTCATTTTTGTATTCTTTTCCAGGTCGTCATTATTTTTTCTCATGCTGTGCCTACTCTCCTTCTTTCCTCCTCATCCTCCTTTCCTTTCAACCCCTCTTCCATCCCTCCCTCCCCCTCCCGCAATCTGTCATTGATTGCCGCGTCTGCAGTGTCTCCTGAATCATCAGCAGTGCTGGTGTAATGGTGTGGAACTAGCCAAGGTGAATGGTTATTACTTATTGAGCTCCTGATTGCTGGGCAGAGACTAGCACCCATTTATTAGCACTTGAGCAGCATGGGCTCAAAGTAAACCGACTTTCTCCTTATCTGTTGTTGGAATGTGTTTAATGTTAGCAGTGAAACTGTGGTAACAGACATGTTATGGAACATTTTCTTTCTTTGTCATTTTGCCACTTGCTAAACAGACATGTGATGCTACTAACATATTAAAACATTAACAAACCTGAAGGGACTGATATAGTAATGTGTATTTATGAGGAATTTGGCAACCCAAGCAAAGAATCAACAGCCTATCAGCTAACATTAGCCATCTAGCTTGGCTGCATAACATTTAGCATGTTTCTGAGGCATATGTATAGACGGTATTGTGAATCTACTTTTTGCAAGATATTTGTATGCAAATATGGCCCTAACATAGTACATACTTGAAATTTATATGTATGGGGCTTTCTTTGTCGCTTTGCTACTTGCTAATAAATATACAAAGCAAAGAGGTTTAATAACTGGAGAAAGCTAGCTGTTAGCTGTTAGCATTCCCACATATCAGCGCTTGGCTGGTGCTTTATCCAGTGACATGAGCTGTAAACAATTAGTACTTGTGGCATTTATGATAGATATTGTTTAGTATACAGGTATGGAAAGCAGTAGCGATTTAGAGCAGTCAATTAAATTATGTCTTTTTCATGAGAAAAATTGTCATTTTGTGGTTGTGATTTGGAGAAGAACAGGTAAATTACAAAACAGATTTAACCTCATGCAGTGTCTTTATTTTCATATGAACCGTTACCATTCAAAAGTCTGGGGTTTGTGAGATTCTTTTTTAAAAATACTTTTAGTCAGCAAGGATGCATAAATTGATCACAAGGGACGGTAAAGACTTTTATATTTTCACAAATAATTCAGTCAAAAATGCTGTTCTTTTGAACTTTCTATTCTTCAAATAATCCTGAAAATGTATCACTGTTTTCACAAAAATATTAAACACAACTGTTTTTACATTGATAATAAAAAAAAAAAAAGTTTTTGAGCACCAAAGTGGCATTTTAGAATGATTTCTGAAGGATACTGAAGACTGGCGTAATGATGCTGAAAATTCAGATTTGCCATCATAGGAATAAATGATATTTTTAAATAGAAAACTTCTTTTAAAATGTAATAATATTTCACAATTTTGCTGTTTTTATTGTATTTTTTATCAAATTAATGCAGCCTTGATGAGCATAAGAGACATTTAAAAAATCCCACAACCCCAAACTTTTGAACGGTAGTTTATTTGGCTGCAAACCAATCAAATTTTACTTTATCTACTTTTTTGAAGAGGTCAAGTTAAGACCTCAGACAAATGTGATCAGCCTCCTGTTCACAGTGCCTCTACCTCAAGGCGGCACAAAAGCTTGTTTGTGGGGAGAACTAACTGAATGGGATGCAAGTTGTCTTGATAGAATCTGAGAGATATATTTGGCTCCATATAGATGGCTAATTGCACCAGTGCACCGAGTCCTTTCAGAGCCTTTTCTTTGCAGCCATTGACAAAGCGGGCTCCGCAGGGCCACATTATTGTGAGGTTCCTTCTAGACAAGAAAGCAAGACCCCCCAGTCCCTTTCCCCTCCCTGCACACACACACCTCATTTTTCACAACCCCTTAACTCAACTGATGTTGGCCACTCTCGCTTTTGTTAAGGGTGCATTTGGCCCCTGTCCACTCTTGGTGTCGTGGCTCTTAATGGGTTTCCTCGTGCATTGATCAGAGTCAAGTCCACAGGGAGGCTGCTAGACCGCAGAGGGACCAAAGGGCAAGGCCTGAGGGAGCCGGAGGGACTCTTAACAAGAGGCACAGCAGTAACAGTCAGAACTCCTGTGGCACTATCACTGCTGCATCTCGCCTTTCTCTCAAGGGCTTGTCAATCAAAAACATACAGAATAATAGCTGCTGACCGGACATCAGTCAGACCAAGCGCCATTTGATAAATAATTTGTCATGACTGCATGGAAAATCAAATCACTCCAGACTCAACCATAGAAATTGTGCTTTATTTAAATGACAATAGGAAGGACGGAGTCTGACAGGGATGCATCTCAAATATACGATACTCGGGGTCAGCTACTATTATGTTCTAGCATTTATAAGCAGGGCTAACAATAAGTTTTTCCCTGCTTGCTTGTTTGGGCCAGATTTCTAACTGCCATGTTTCACTGCGGCCCCAAAACAAATATTTTATTTTATTTTATTGTAATAATAATAATAAATAATAATAAAATTATTATAATTTGTAGTAGTAGTAATAATAATAATACATTTATATTCTTATTACATATTTTTTACGTTTTCTAATTAAAAAAAAAAATAATTATTTGACTTATTTACATTTATCATTTTAACTGTTCAGTCATAAATGTCACATTTACACTTATTATTTTATTATAATAATTATTATTGTTATTATTATTACATTTTTTCCACACATCTTTAAATATTTAAACATGTTTTTAAACAGAATTTGAAATATTTACACATTTTAAATATTACAAACATGTATGATGTACACTACTATATTTAAATATAGTTTCATGTTATTGTAGATTATACATGTTTATGCCTCACTTTGAAGACATAAAATACATGCTCAAAAATGTAAGATAAATAATGCCTTATTTATTGTGTATTGCTTTTACCAATCTTGGTTTGTTTTCTCAATTACCGGACATGTTCAGGGTCAGATTAATTATGGAAGCTCTCTTTTATCTCAGCCGGAACCATAGGCCGGAACGCAGTATTGGTTTGTTGTAATTGAACAATTGAGTTTAACCACCTGTGCAGCTGAAGCAGTGCTTTAATGAGTGGACTGCATTTATGGCCCTGTAAAAGAAAACAAACCAACAGTGCCTGTTTCTAGAGACTCATGACCTTGAGAGAAATATTGTTTGAGAGGAGGCTGTTAAGCTCTTGTTGGAGTTTAAAATTACACTTTTAGGAAAAAAGACAAAGATTGGGTCCTCTGTCGACGTGTACAGGGGTCGTCTTGTGGGTTCAAGGTTGTGTGACTTCTCATCACATTCAATAAGCACATCATCTATTCCAGTGTTTCCCAACCGGGGTGCCGCGGCAATAATTTTTAAATATTTTTAAATTGCTAAAATGTTCAAAAAAGCATCTATTATATAATATCCATTTCTGGTGTCGCCAATAATTAGAGATGCACCGAAATTTCGGCTGCCGAAAATTAGTTAACCGAATTACCCCACTGTAAAATTAAAAAAACACTGAGTGAGCAAAAATTTGTGAGATAGCTAGTTATAATGGTAATTAAATAATGTTTACATATGTATAAAAGCCTACATTAAAATCTGTCATATAAATTGGTCTCTTCATTAGAAATTAGCCTACTGATTGCCACCGTTGATGGACAAAATGTTTTAATAATATTAAAAATATCTGTATGACATTATATTCTGCAGTTCTTCCCTGTTGTACCGAATATCTATACTTTTCAAATTATCATATCGAAGTTAGAAATTCAAATATTGTGACAATTTATTTTGTAGGGTGCCACAAGTTTGTTAAAATTTCCAAAGGGTGCCGCGACTAAAAAAAGGTTGGGAAACACTGATCTATTCCATGTGTTTTTAAACTCTATATTTTCTGAGAGAACTTGACTTCTGTAATATGTTTTTGAACCCTCCTGTGTATAAGTTATTGCTGCTGCTTGGAAATTGTGTATAGTTTGGAGACATATACAGAGCAATAAATCAAGCATAGACCAATAATTCAGCCAGAAATGACAGTGCTATAGTGTTGGCTTGAAGTTGTTTGATATTATTTCTTATGGGGTCTTTTTTATTTCCCACCATTGTTGCCTTTAGAATTAACTTTATTTTTCTCAATCATTAGAAATCCATTGGCATGAGCATAGGGAGGTAATATGTTGTGGAGCTTGTATCCAGATTGTTCTGTCCTTTTTGGTAAGTCTATCCTATTCTTGTAACGTTATTTTTTTATATTTAGCTTTTATATATTTTAAAAACATGGCTCTCAGGAATACTGAATTCTGATTGGTCAGTCATGGCATTCATCAGTCAGACATTGCTTAATATTTGCCATCCTCTGCATAAATGCAGATCTGTTCATCCAGCTAAAACTGGCACTATTGTCACATTAGTAAGATTTTTGTTGAAAAATGTGCAAAAAATTATGAATCGCCGCTCACACAGAAGTGACTTTCAAACTAAGAATTTTCTGTTGGTCAGCGCGCCGAATTTGCGCAACCAACCTGAACTCGCCAAATATTTTGCCATCACATAAAATTCACAATCATGTGGATTCCTATTGAAACTAAATGAAAACTCGCCAAAAAAGGTAAACGTGACTGCATATTTATCACACGGACTTGCGTTCTCTTGTTTCAAATAAATACAACTACTGTAGGACCATCATAGTTATCGATAGTTAATATGAGCTCAGTGAGCTCATATGTATCTTTTAAAGTGGGCTATATATTTTAAACAGTATAAATGTATTTAGATTGTAAAATGCACTGTAAAAAATGTGCTGGTAAGCAACCATCAGAAAACTTGGTAGCTGCATGGATACATGAATAAATGAGAAATTAGTAAATTAATATACATAATATAGGCCTAAGTGTCCTTGCAAAAGTTCCATCATGCTCAAACTCAGTTCTAATAATCTGAGACCCAGATTCAGTGGAGATCAATCTAGCATTTGTCTATTTTGAATTAAGACGAACTCTGATGACTCTCCTGAGTGCTGGGTCCCTGCCCAAATGTTTTGTGGTGTTTGACCGCATTCTCATTTCCTATCATGGCCCCTGCTGAGGAATTAATGCAGTACAATCCCACAGAGCCTCATCTGTTTAGATGCTTGATGCCGATAAATTGGCCATCTTGATGACGTATTATAATGGCTCATTCAGTCCTCATCTAACGATCCACTCTTCTAGTCATTCCAGGATATTTTGGAATTTGTAATTTGGCTGAATACGTTTACGTGTAGAGTCTAATCTAGGATGTAACATTAAATAAATCTGCATGAGCATGTTTTGTTTATTAATTGATGTCACTCTGCATGTGAAAGGATCATTTTGGCTCTATACATAGCTTGTCATCTCCATTAGCAGTCCATTAGTTAGTGTACTTATCATTTGAATTCGCTTTCCCGCTTTTCAAAAAAAAAAAACAACAACAACATCAACAACCACAAATTGTATTGTTGGAATTAAAACATCAACCTTTAAAGAAACCAATAATATGCTGTAATATACATTTAATTTTAGCTGGGTTCAGCTATATAGGAAAGACGCATTGAATTTCTCCGGGAATTATGCATTTAAACAGATTTCTACACTTTTCTGCTACATCTGAATTTTTGTGTTGAATCATTGATAGATTAAATAGATGTTTTTGTTCACAGTTCAGCTTTATAACATTTATTTGGTAACACTTTATGCATTAACTAACACTGACTAACAATGAGTTATACATTTGTTACAGTATTTATTCATCTTTGTTAACATTAGTTAGTAAAATATAACTGTTTATTATTTCATGTTAGCTCAGATCCATTAAATAATATGGACATATACAACTTTTGATTTTAATAATGTAAGTAAATGTTGAAATGAAGATTTAACTAAAATTAATAAATGCTGTAGAAGTACTTTTCATTGTTAGTTCATCTTTCTTAATCATATAGTTATCTAATGTTACAAATAAAAACTGTTTTGTAAAGTGTCAACTTTTTTTCCCACCATAACAAAATGATGATGGTTTTACTTATTGGGAGTTTCATAGATGGTGACAAAATATATTACTGCAATTATGCAATTTTTTGTCGGTGCCGATAGCCTAGTGGGCAGTGCGCTGACATGTGATGCCGTTGCGTTACGGGTGTCCCGAGTTTGAATCCCGATCCCACCCCCCTCTCTCTCCCCCTTCGCTTCCTGTCTCCTCTGTCCAATCGTAATAAATCTTAAAAAAAAAAAGCAACTTTTTAAGTGTTTATTATATATTTATTTGCTTAAATAATTTTGTAGAAAAACACATTTTGACCATATTCTGTTGTGGTACAGAGTTACAGAGCATCATTTCTCCAATTACATTTATACTGCACTTATGGTATGTCAAAAATAGAAATTAGTTAGAACATAATGCATACCGTAGGGGGTTAAAACAGTGGAACATTTGTGTGCATATATCAGAGCATGTGCGCAAGGGCACAAGTGCAAGGACTGAAGGTGACTGGCTTTCCAGCAGGGCCTTTTTCAATCGAGAACAAGTAATTAACCTCCTACAGCCAACCAGTTTGAAGCTCTTTTTATAGAATAACACCAAAAGATATTAGATAAGATACAAAACTGCAGCAGGAAACAAGTGATAAGGAACTTTTTTATTCAAAACCTATTGCTATTAAAAGTAAAAATACTGTGTATGAAGATTCTAGATAGAAGATCAGGATGGAGACCATTTAAAAGATGTGTATGAATTGTATGTGTACAGTATAAGAGTGAATTGCAAGCTAAAAGAGTATCAAACCCACACAAAATTGAGTTGGAAGAGGATCGAGTGAGTGAATGAAATCAAGTCTCCCATGCTATTACAGGGAATATCTCCAATGCATTCTGAAGTACCGCAGGAATGTTTCTAAGTTTTATCATGTTTGTCAGCTCACAACTCATTCAGTGTCTTCTTGAGATCCTTTCTGAAAGGCTTCTTTGCTAAACTGTTTACAGAAGCCTGACTGAAGAAGAACGGTAGCCAAGCCAATTTCACCTCATTTCTCTTAGCGTTTACCTGCTGTTTGTGTTTGCCACTCACAAGTCTCCGGCGTAGCACTCTCAGATCGTAATGGCTGTTCCCGGCCTGCATCAAGGCGCTCTCACTCCGCTAAGATAATTGCTATTATGGCTCACAATAGCCGTAATGGTGCTAACGGTCGTTGTGAAGAAATGATGCAGCTGATGACGGCCACTGGGTCTGTTATTAAAAAGACAGGAGGCTGCTCCAATCAGCCGCAGACCGCCATTAGCCTAGCATGCCCATTCATCACTGTCATTCTGAATAGAGGCAGTCAGGATGGGGGTGGAAGGGGATGGAGAGAGACTCTGGAGGGGGGAGGGGCGAGGCGAGGCACGCGCTGCCCGAGTCGCGGGGCTGTCGTCTGGCTGTGTGTGCACTCTGACTCCCAGGCCTCATGGGCCTGCTAATCTGCGGGCACGGAGGAAGCCATTGGAAGGGGGAGGATAGGTGCGCGGCTGAGATAGCATATCGCCTTGCACACACAGCACTCGCTATAGCCTGATCCCCTCTGCACAACTATTTCCAATCGCTTTTCACAGACTCTTCTTCACCACAGAATGGGGGAAAACAAAAGCGCTGAGAGCTGCACTGTGGCTGGTCCGTTTTTACATTCTTCTTTCGACACACACACGCACACACATCTCTGCTGGAGGGATCTTTGAAGTTGCTTGAGCAAGCAATATTCAGTATTTCAAATCCATCCTTCATCCCTGTGATAATTTTACAGTTTTTCTTATTTTGTCACAGTTTTTTCTTGTGAAGTCATGTCATATTCATTACTTTTAGTGTATTTTAAGTTGACTGTAATGGCATAGAATTTTAGTCAATCAAAATGTTTGTCCAAAGATTACCAGTCCTAACTTCGATCAAATTTTCATGGAAAAAAATTACATTTTTAAAAATGTTTTTGAAAGAAGTCTTTTATAAGAAGTCTTTTATTTAATCAGAAAGGCAATTAAAACAGTAGTGAAATATTATTACAATTTAAAATAACATTCAAATTTCAATAACATTTTAATTTCATTTTATATATTTTAACATGTTATTTATTCCTGTGTTAGCAAAGCTGAATTTTCAGCATCATTACTCCAGTCTTCAGTGTCACATGATGATCTTTCAGAAATCATTCTAATATGGTGCTCAAGTAACATTTCTTCTTTCAATTTTGAAAAGTTGTGCTGCTTAATATTTTTGTGGAAAGCATGATACATTTTTTTCAGGATTCTTTCAAAAATCTAAAGTTGAAAATAAAAGCATTTATTTGCTATATAATTGTTTTGCAACATTGTAAAATGCATCCATGCTGAATAAAAGTATTTCTTTCTTTCAATTATTTTCTTTCATGAAACACCAAATG
>NW_015556110.1:405406-415662 GCF_001515605.1 Sinocyclocheilus anshuiensis | reverse complement strand
TGCATTTATAATATATGTTTAAAATCTGAGGCCAATCATTTACAAGATAGTTCTTGACATTGTAGAGAACCAACATGGGCTTGTGGTCACTTATTTGTATGATATGCACAAAAAAAGAGATAAATGTTTTAACTACAGTGGTTCTAAAATATTCTTTTCCAATAATGATTCATATTAGTCATTGTGTATCTGACTAAATAGTGGGTTTTTTTGCACAGTAGAAGAGCTTCAGTGACCCGTGGTTATGATTGAGGTCTTCTTGTCACAGACTTTAAAACATGAAAGGCCAGTGAGCTTCTGGTCATGTAGTGTACGCTTGAGGCTTCAGTGTTTAACTGTCATATGTCAATCATCTGATTGCAATAGCGATCAAAGAATAGTGTTTTTGTTTGTTTGCTATTCATAGGGGAATACTATTGACTTATTACTGGCAGTCCTTTCTGGCAGCTAGTTCCACTGCTGGGACACTGCCCAAAATGTTATTGGGTGTTTGACCACATATTCCTTTTTCATTAAAGTCACTGCAGAGTAATCAATGAGCCTCGGCCCGGAAACATTTGTCCTGGCAGTTTTTTGTCACTAGTTCTTGACTCTCAGAAGAGCATCACGCTGACAACTTGGCATGTGCTTGAGTCACTTAATAATCTGTTGTTCATTTAAATCAAATGAACAGATTCGCTAGAATGAATCCGACATATGAGAGAAAGAACCATTCAACTGAACTATTGTTACGTTATGATGAATGTTGATAACTTATTACTTTTAGGTAGTTGCTCCACTTGATAAGAGCTGATAGAGTAGAGTACTAATGTGAGTGGCGTAGTCTTCAGCCAGTATTTGCTGTGGGGGTAGGGCTGGGATAGATCAATGGAGACCTGATGAAGGAAACCGAGAGATATATAAACTATGAAATGTATAGAAAGAATCATATATGTGTGTATATATATAAAGAAAGAAACATATATATATATATATATACACACACACACACACACACACACACACACACACATAAATATATATATACATACATACATACATACTGTATATGTATTGTATACACACACACAAACACACATTATATTATAATATATAATGTGTTAATTTATACCTATGAGGATTATCCTTCCCTTTGTTTATCCCAAACGTGTGGCAAAATGAGCTTAAAGTGACAGTACCAAATGATACTGGTGATCATAAATAATGGTGACTTAAATACCGCTTAATATTTGTCTGACAGTCCAAGTTGGCTTTTCTTTAAGGAGCTCTACATATTTAATAGAATATTTATAGCTATGGTGTGTGGAGCTGAAATAGAGCAGCACTAACTCGAAGAGCGCTGCGGAGGAATGGCATTGGCTGGCAGAGAGTGCAAATGCCAGCACGGATAAAGACTTTCCTGTGATTAGCCTCATTATTCCGACAGATTTTTCGGCTTTACGAAAAGGGCTCCTAGGCAGCCTAGTTATTCATCCAAAACCCGGACAGAACAGTCTAAGAGAGCGGAAATGTTTGCTTCAGGGGTGGGACTGTCATGGTGCTGTCTTGCTTATTAGACCCCATGCGCTCTACCGTTCTCCATCCTTATAAATGTTAGATTTACATGTCAGTGAAGTTATGGTTATTCATGAAAATGCTTTTGGGAGCCTCTCTTTTTGTGGAAAACCTTTCAGAAATGATTGTCAAAAAAACCTACTGAGCAGAAACGAGCCATACTTGTCTCTGCGTAAACTTTCGTCCAGTAGAACGCTTGAGGTGTGCATACGGAAAGAAAATGTAATTTACAAATTCATGCTTCTGTTTCTTCTGCAGGTGTTAATTATTAGATAAAATCCGCCTCACCAAACGCTTGAGTGAGAATAATTTATTTTCTCTGTTTGTCAAGAACAAGATAATTAGGCAGCACCAAAAAGATGTTTTTGTGCTAATCATTTTCTTGGTTTTGATGAATAAATTATCTAAGCACGGTTCTGTATTCATACTTGAACTTGAAAAATAAATTTTGAGAGCCAATAGATGTTATTTTTCTTTCTTGATGCATTAATGAAGGCCTGCCTTTTTTCAGGAAAGCCAAAAGAGCTTATGATCAGTAATGATTAATAAAATGTAAAGCACTATACATATATGAATTTCAATGATGTTGTGGGAGAGGCAAATCAAAGGACCAGGGTGGCAGGGAATACTTTGGCACATGGCACTGGATTAACAAGGGGGGTTTAAGGGAAGCTGCAGAGAGGGAGGGATGGAGAGAATGCTTCATAATACCCCCCTCCCCTCCCCCTCTGTTGTGTCTTTCTCCCCCCAACCTCTTCAGCTGAGAGGAAAGCGTGCCACGCTTAGATTTGAGCCATTAATATTCTGTCTCGACTCATTGTCTTTGCCTGCTGACATTTACATTTAGATTGTTTATCTGACTGTGGGGGGTGTCCGACCATTAATGAATATGCTTCTGTTGTTCCAGAAAGGCGGCAATTACCGGCTCTGCGTTAAGATAATGAAGCCACGGCGGAGAAAAGGCCTTGGTGCGGTTGTGCTTTTTTACACACTGCAGTGAGGGATGAACTGGAGGAACACGGAGGACTCTGTGCCAGTTTTCCTGTCATTCTGCAGGCAGATCTCTCCCGGTCTCTTGGTTAGATATAATGAGGGGTTCGGGCATAAACACGCTTGCCAGCTTGCCGCTTTCCTCGGCTGCGCTTCTCTATAATGCAGGTTTAAGGCCTTACAGTCAACACTTTTCTGTCAGCATTAGGGAACAAAAACTCTCACTGGAAAAATAATTCAATAATATAGATTTTCTTTTGTTATTTAATCAATTTCTTTATATTAGAATTTTTGTTTGTTAATTTGTATATAATTGAATGTATATACATATGAGTGTATATAAATATATATATATATATATATATAAACTTTTATAAAGAATATCTCTTTGGATTTGAGACTTTAGTCTTTGCAACTTTACAAATCTTCTTTATGCGCCAAGAGCTTGTAACACTCCAAAGAGAAAGAAAAAAATTGAAATCGCATAATATGACCCCTTTAAAAAATAATACATTCTTAATTTTTGTATTATTAATTTTTTTATTCTAGATTAGATTCTTAATCAATTCTTATTATTACAGTATGTAGTATATATAGTATAGTACGGTATGTAGTACATAATTATATAATATATAATTCTTCTCTTTTATAGACAGACAGACAGACAGACAGATAGATAGATAGATAGATAGATAGATAGATAGATAGATATGTTCTTGTGTACAGTAAAAATTAAAAAACAAAAAAGTTATTGTTCAGATGAATCCTGAAGTATACATTAATTTTTTTATTTTTTTTTTTAGTTTTCATTCTTTGCAGTGAATCATTTGAACCATATAGGTCTGAATGATTCATTAGTGAATCATTCTCATTTTGAATTAAAAAAAAATATATTATTGAGTAATTGCAAAGGTCATGTAAGTTCATATTCATGATTTATCTGCCTCCAAGCGCCTGTCAATCTCAGGGTCTGTGTTCTGAGGTCACACAGAGAGAGCTGAGTGCTTTGGATTCAGCATGATGGAATGAACTGAGGTGTAACCATACACTATAGCATTGAAATACAGCTAAGGTGAGTGCTGGCCATTAGAGAGCAGGAGCGTGGTGAGAGGGTAATAGAAAGCTCTGTAGCTCAGCGTGGGCAGTGGTCTGGTCACTCCTCTCACACTGAAAGGCAAAAGTGCAGCCACCGACCCAACACTCAACTCCTTATTGCCAGTCCTTACTGTAAAGGAAGCTACTTTTTTTCCAGAATGACGCACTGCAGATCAATATCACTATTCCACTCTATGCGTACGCACTGCAGACTGGGCTTGAGAAACATATGGTGGCTGATCTGAATGGCTTGCTTTTAAAAGACTGTAGTGTGTATACTGTGCATAGTTTACAGATTTTGTATATGCACCTCACTACAATGTGCAGTTTGCAAACATACTGTACTGTACTGGAATACGGTATCCCATTATGCAGTTTGTGCGACTTGTCCATTTCAAGTGTGACAAATAAACTGGTTCTCATTTCATTGCCTTTTCACACACATTATTTGGCTGGATAAGAAAAATGTACAATAAAGCAGCTGTATGTAGCTTTGTGTATTTTTGCAATTTTGGAGCCGCCTACAGATGAGTGAAATCACTGTTGTAATTACAGTGGATAGCTGTACACCTGCATTTGTTGCTGCTGTAAAGCAATCTGCCCTTTTCATGGAATTTCCTACCTGCTTACCAAACTTACAACAACAACAGACGTTTTGAGGAAAGCCTGAGAAAGAAACCAAACCCGAAACAGAAACCATTCGCCTTATTAGAAGTCAGTATACAGGTAAAAACGTACATATACTAACTTTAATCTAAAAACAAATCATACTAATTTTCAATTAATTAGTTGACCCGGTTCACAACACCGGTTTATATGATTTGTTTATGAATTGGACTGATTCGGTTCTCGAGTTTGTTAGTTGATGCATATAGTGTATGAATCATATGGACCCACTGATCTATAGTATAATATTGACTGATATACAGTATATTATAGATCTGCGTAGGACCACTTTTATGATTCTTTTATGGTCACAGTTTCAATGTCCTCACTCACTGTCATTGTATTGAAAAGAAAAAAACCTTTTCTGTTGCACAAATTGGGTGAGAAAATGATGATAGACTTTTTGTTTGGGCAAAATATCCCTTTAAAAACATTCTAATTCTTTTAGAATTATCACACACACAGTATTTTGTTTTTTTATGTTGATTGATGTTGAATTAAGAGACTACATGGAATTTTTGCTCAGTGTACTGAACGGTGTAAGAGAGTGTTGAGCGGTTGAAACAGACTTTGGGCAAAATATCCCTTTAAAAACATTCTAATTCTTTTAGAATTATCACACACACAGTATTTTGTTTTTTTTTATGTTGATTGATGTTGAATTAAGACACTACATGGAATTTTTGCTCAGTGTACTGAACGGTGTAAGAGAGTGTTGAGCGGTTGAAACAGATCAGCACCGACAGTCTGAATGTTAAAGTGATTTAATGAAGTCTGTTCTAATGCTTCTCTTCAGTCCACTTACACAGATTAGATTAGAGCTGTGGCCTCCACAGAAAGCCTCTCTTTCACTGCATTGTTCAAGTGCCATTTTAATTCTAAAATGGAAAGGTTTACTGTGCCAAAAGAAGATTTTCATTCTGTTTCACCTAGGATTTTTATTTTAATTATTATTCATCACAGCCACGTTTCAGGAAGCCTCTTGTGAAACACCACTGACTTTGGATGCAAACAGATTTTATAGATATATTACACTAAAAGGAGGATATGACTATGAAACGAAAGAAGATAGAGTCAGCATTGGACTGAACATTCATTCATTTTAATTCTAAAATGGAAAGGTTTACTGTGCCAAAAGAAGATTTTCATTCTGTTTCACCTAGGATTTTTATTTTAATTATTATTCATCACAGCCACGTTTCAGGAAGCCTCTTGTGAAACACCACTGACTTTGGATGCAAACACATTTTATAGATATATTACACTAAAAGGAGGATATGACTATGAAACGAAAGAAGATAGAGTCAGCATTGGACTGAACATTCATTGACTCATTCATTCATTCATTCATTCTTTTTATTTATTTATGTATTCATTTAACAAAAAAAGGTCAATGGATGGAACATTTATTTTCCTTTTTGTTTATTCATTTTAAGAAATGTATGTATGCATGTATGTATTTATTTATTTAATTAACAGAAAAAGTAGTCAATAATGGGCTGAACTGGTTTTTTTTTTAATTCACAGAAAAAAAAGTCAGTTATGGACTAAATATTATTTAACAGGAAAAAAGGGCCAATAATGTTTTATTTAATGCTGAGTATTTATTTATTTATTTAACAGGAAAATATTTAATAATTGGTTAAATATTTATTTAACATTTATTTTGAGAATGCAAAATTTTATGGAGCATAATTAACTTAGCATTTGAAGCTTTTCCCATAATTCAAACTCAAAGTGGTTTAACCACCCATTTGCAAAGAGAGTGTGACCATGAGTGATGCAGTGAACTGCAGCATGGCATGTAGGTCTGCCATCCATCTGGCTGTATTGGCATGCCCTGCTGCCATGGCAACATACTCATACAGTACATGCATGTCGAAGCTCCGGCATGGCTGCGCCCAGATGTTGAACTCGGTGACCTCCACTTATTCTAATTCACGCAACGGTTTTCCATGCCTCAGCCCATCTGTATCCCTGTCACATGTTAAAACATCGCATTGACATACGTTAATCCGACCAGGTGTTGTTCTCCTCCCCTTTGAAAAATCCACAACGCGCTGGAATAAAAGACCATCATTCGACCTTCCTTGATCAAATGACTTGTTTGACCTTCCCTATGTCCTTTTCCTGTCTTCCTGGTGCTCTTAAAGTGAAAGATAAAGGAATCAACCCAAAACTTAAGGGTTGAACTTAATGAGCTGCGTAGGAATAGAGCCACTGTCCTCCTGGGAGTTTCTTCCCTACAGTGAGTTGTGTTGAGAAGAGCGCATTATGAAATCCTGTTGACATTGTGTTGATTTATAAGGGCATTCTCTCCATTGTTTCCCCCGTGTCCTGCAGCTAAGCACGACGTGAATGGTAACAGGACAGTGCCACCGTTCCCAGAGGGACTGCAGATGGTCTTATTCGGTAAGTGATCCGAGCAGAGAGATGCGTGTGTGTGTCATCGGCGTGGGGGTAGATCCAGCTAAGACGACTGGCAGTGGAAGGTAATTAGTCCCCCCTCATGCACCCCTTCATCCCCTCGAAGAAGTGCAAAACCAAAGCTGCAAAAGGACGAGGAAAATAAAGGGGGAGGGGTATGCAATTAATTGCAGACTGCCGATTAGGATCTGTTTAATAAATGCATTTGTTCAGCTTCCTTTTTTTCCTTATTTAGGCCTCAAACTGTGTAATTCATCATGGCAGACAGGAATTAAATGGCTGTTTTATCACAGAGCCTTGTATACAAATAAAATAATATTCAACGTATGTATGCGGCTTTGCAAATCACAGCCCCCCCGCTGAGAGCGATGAAAGGTAACTCTTACCTTTGATTCCATGAAAATGTTCCTTTTCTTCCCTCTAGACAGTACGCACAGCGCTCACCCTCATTTACTAAACATTGACGTCCCCCCTGAGAAAGCGTCATCTTATAGTCTTGGCATTCGGGCGTCCCAATGGTCCGCCGTAATTGAGCTCCAGATTCTAGATTCTCCATCATGCGCCTTATGCTCACTTTTCCACAGCAGCTTGTAAATCAGAAAAATCTGGTCAAGCCGACAGTCGTGTACGTGTTTTTTTTTTAAACAATTGAATTACTTTTCACCCATGGGACGTTGTGGTAGATAACGATATACTAGTTACCCTCTAATTTATTTTTACTGTTATAGAGGGGAAAGTATTATTTGGTAATAAATGCTTACAGCGGGTGTTAGTTTTATAGTGGTTGATATGTTTTTATTGGCCTTGAGTAAATGCGTGATGGTGAAGTCTTTCGTTTTATGGGACTGTAAATTCATAGCTAAAATACGGAGCTTTGAATTTTAGGGGTTGATTTAACACCAGTGGGAAGGTGCTAGAGGATACTCGGTCCCAGCAGAACTCACAAAAACACACAGCAAAGAGAATTCTGTGAGGAAAAGTCAGATAAACATTTAAACACTAGCATTCAAAAGTTTGGGGCTGGCAAGATTTTTAATGCTTTCTCTTATGCTCACCAAGGCTGCATTTATTTGATCAGAAATACAGTAAAAACAGTAATATTGTGAAATATTATTATAATTTAATATATGTTTTCTATTTTAATGTTATAAAATGTAATTTATTTCTGTGATGCAAAGCCGAATTTTCAGCAGCCATTACTCCAGTCTTCAGTGTCACATGATCCTTCAGAAAACATTCTAATATGCTGATTTGGTGTTTAAATTAACTGCATCCTTGATGCGTTAAATGTAATAATTAATTTAAAAATAAATCATCTTACTAATCCATACTTTTACATGGTAATGTACACTGCAGAATCTTAGAGACTGTAATTGTAAGAGAATAGTTCACTCCAAAATAAAAATTCTGTCATTATTTAGTCACCCTCATGCCATTTCAATCCTGTATGATGTTATTATTTGCCTGTTATTTTTTCCATGTTTAGAATGTTTCTATTTTTTGTGAAGCTCCAAAGCATAAAAAATAACAAAAAGCAGCCTAAACTGCCTAAACTATGACTCATGCACTAAATTCCAAGGCTTCTAAAGCAATACAATAGCTTTTTTTTTTTTGAGGAACGGGAAGTCATGTGGACCACTTCTGTGTTCCTTTTGTCCTTTTTGAGCTTGAAAGCTCCATGGTCACACTGAACTACTGTGCTATGACAAAAACCGCAAAACAATTCTTGGAAAACAACAACAACAACAACAAAACAGCATATATACAGAAAGATATGTGGATAAGTAAATAGTGGCAGAAAATTGCTTTTATTTTAATGTATCCCAAAGGAGACATCTTATCCAGTTACTGATTAACAGCAATTTAATAAATTGCTGTTTTTGTGTTTAACAGTAGAGCATAGTGCTAGCTACTCCAAAGTCATGGGTTTGATTTTCCATGCAATGCATGAAATGTATGTGCACTTTGCATTCAAAGTACACACTTATTTCCATCAAATGTGTGCATGTACTGTAAATGTTCTCAGAACATCTCATCTTTGTAATTTCTGCCAATACTAGAAATATGATGTTTTTTGGTCTCAATTATAGTTATGGTCTATGGCTCTATATACAGTAAATAATATTTATTATCTCTTTTTAACACAGGTATGGGCTGTTTCTGGGGAGTGGAGAGGAAGTTCTGGAGGCAAAATGGGGTCTATTCCACTCAAGTGGGCTACTCTGGCGGTTACACCCCAAACCCCACCTATGAAGAGGTGTGCACAGGTATGTGAGCCACCCTCAACTTTAACAATATTGCAACCGTATGTGTTGTTGTGAAAAAACTTCCAAGCTTTCAGTCACTTATTGTCTTTTCTTGTTTTTTGTCTGTGGAGCTCCAGCCACATAAAGAATATGCACACAATTTGAGCATCATAAATAATGCACATACTGACAACTGTACTGGTGTTGACCAAGTTGAAATGTAAAATATAAATGTATAGCAGCAAATAATCAAGAGGTGCAGTACAACTACCAGATCTGACACATAATATATTTGGTAGAACAGACACAGAAATGGTGGTTGATGTGGCAGTCTGAAACTATGGTAGCTAGAAGGAAAACTGGGATGCTTGAGAAATATCAAGAACTGAAGAAGGAATTGGAAAGAAGGAGGGAAGTTAAAGCCAGGGTAAATCCATTGGTGATAGGAGGCTCTTGGGACATTGACACTTAAGCTGGAAGAAAGGGAGATTTAAAAGGAAAAGCAGCAGAGATCTCTATCCAGAAGAGAGTAATTACAAGCATCGTAAGAAGATACTGAGCTGAATTCTCATGCTTTGAAACCATTGGCAGAGAGAACTCTGTCTGTCTGTCTGTCTGTCTGTCTGTCTGTCTTATATGTCTGTCTGTCTGTCTATCTATCTATCTATCTATCTGTCTATCTAATAAGAAATGCCTTAATTGGAGAGCAGAAATCAGAATTCTGTAGAGAATTCATACAGTAATTACAGTCTTGTTCTTTTTGTAACATCTGCAGGCATCCAGATGGAATTCATATATGCTTATATCTAAAATGATAACACATCTTGCTCATATAGCACTAATCTGGTAACTGGCTAATATACCAATACAAAATAACACATGCTCATACGATTTGCCCATCCAAAAATCACCATGAAGCTTCTACCCAAATGAAATAATCAAGATGGGAGTTTTTGACATGGGTGGATTTGCCTTAGCTATGCCAGATGTTGACCTATTATTATTATTATTATTATTATTATTATTATTTTTAGATCCGAGCCTCTCCTTCCTTATCATGGATTTAGGATTTAGAATATTAGGATTTTCCTTTAAAGCGGTCATATGAAGCGATTTCAATTTTTCCTTTCTCTTTGGAGTGTTACAAGCTCTTGGTGCATAAAGAGACTAAAGAAGACTAAAGTCTCAAATCCAAAGAGATATTCTTTATAAAAGTTAAGAGTCAGCCACACCCACCTAAAACGGCTCGTTCTAACATGCCCCCACATATCTACATCA
>NW_015556110.1:387389-405359 GCF_001515605.1 Sinocyclocheilus anshuiensis | reverse complement strand
CTTGTTGTTTGTCGTTTCTCCGATCACAAATGCAGACATGGTTTTATGTTTACGTGGCGCGATGCAACGCAATGCGTAAAAAGACAAAAAGGCATTATAATCCATAATTATGTCCCCACTGGATGCAACGAATGCCTTGTTTATAATGGGTTTTCATGTTTTTGAATCATCGCTCCGGCCTGACAGGGCATCATCACAGTATGGTAAGGGGCGTAACATTTCCATCACATGCTTGAGGTATTCGGCCAATCACAACGCACTAGATAGCTGGCCAATCACAGCACACCTCGCTTTTTCAGACCGATGAGCTTTGTAAAAATCGACGCGTTTCAGAAAGGCGGGGCATAGAGGAGAAACAATAATGTACAGTATGTGGAAAATAATGTGTTTTTTGAACCTTAAACCGCATAAACACATTTCATTACACCAAATACACAAAATAATGTTCTTTTTAGCAGCATCATATGACCCCTTTAAAAAATAAGAGAGGAAAACAGAATATGAATGCAGTAATCCAAAATGGTGGCCAGAACATATACACGGCCATTAAAAAGTATTAAAAATTTATACTTTTATTCAGCAAGGATGCATTAAATTGATCAAAGGTGACAGTAAAAAGACTTCCAAAAAATATATATTTCAAATAAATATTCATCAAAGAATCCTAAAAAAATATGTATGACGGTTTCCACAAAAATATTAAGCAGCAGAACGTCAACATGTTTTCAACATTGATAATAATAAATGTTTCTTGAGCAGAAAATCAGCATATTAGAATGATTTCTGAAGGATCATGTGACACTGAAGACTGGAGTAATGGCTGCTGAAAATTCAGCTTTGCATCACAGGAATAAATTGTAAAATATATTTAAATAGAAAAGAGTTATTTTAAATAGTAATAATATTTCACAATATTACTGTTTTTACTGTATTCAAACAGTAAAGTATAAATTATGTAAATGAACACAATTCATTTTTTTGTTACTTTGCAATTATTCTCTAAAAAAATGCAGAAATTATTGTCTTTGAAAACAAAATTGAGTAAAATAATTCTACATTCTGTCTCCTGGTGTGTTTAGTCTATCAAAAGGAGAAGTTTTTCTCAGTTCAAACTTACTCTTGAGTTTTCCTTAGCCTAGAAGAACATGACAGGCCTGGGCTTTGATCTCCCAAGTTTTCCCTGTATGCTGCTTTAGCGCAAGTTCAGTCACAATGATTTTCCATCAAATGAATTTGCTTTAATGGCCTCTCACAGAGTATGCTTAGCCATTCCTTACGCCAAAGTTTGGACGACATAAACACAAACATGCTTCTCACTGCAGGGTATTTATATTTAAATTCCGTACGTACGTTTTCAGAATCAAAGCGGTTGTATAGACGGGTGTGATGATTCAGCAGGTGGTCCTTCGCTACAAGCAAAACTGGTATATACTGCGCGGGGTGCTGAAAACTCAGAGGGAGCTGTCCATTGTTTGGTGCTGAAATGAATGCTGGTGCTGAAATGGCTGGCAACACTCTGTGCTTCATACAGGGTTTGAATGCTGACATCCTTTTGAAACAAGTAACAGGATTTTAGAAGAAATGGGAAGATAAGACTGGTGTGCTCCTAGATATGATCTGTTATTGTGTGCTAATGAATATCTTCCTTTTTTCAGTAAGATCTGTTTTAAGACCTACTGAGCTGCATTGCGTCCTACATAGGCAGCTACCTTCTAAGGCAGCATCTTTACTGAAATAAAACCTCATAAGTGACTAAACACTAAATAGGCAGAAATTCTGAGCATCATACAAATAGGGCTTAGAACCGGAGTCTAAGAAGCTTTTTTCATTTATTAATTTTAAACGTTTTATCTATAATTTTTATTGTTGAATTTATTATATTTATGTCTCCAGTCTTTTTACTTTATTCGTCATCTTTAGTGTTTCGACAGTGCATTACGAGATTATTTTTATAATTATTTTTGCAGTGCTTTTGGGGTGTGCCTATGATGTCTTAAAATGTAGGCAGCCTACTAGGATTTGGAACGGAGCGATAGAATCATACGCAGGATTTTACTCATGTATGTGAGGGGGAGGGGAAGCGCTACGATCCTTATATGCTCTCCCGCTTTGTCTATGCACTCATTCGCTCTCTCTCTCTTTCTGTGTTAATCTCAGTCCTGTCTGCACAAGAGCTTGTGTCAACAGGGGATTAAAGGGTACAGACATGTCCGCCAAGCAGAAACATGCACTAAAGATAAAGCCACCAACGCAAATAATCATAGAAAATAGCATCTTATGGGTCATTCTACAAAATGTGTGGTATTTGTGTCCAAGTTTATTGGTAAAGTGCTTTTCACAATACATATCGTTTCAAAGCAGCTATACAGAAAATGCTTGTTTTGATTAGGAAGTACTTTATCTTTTAAAAAAAACAAAAACAAAACAACTTTAACTTTGAATAGTTGATTCAATATTTACTGTGTTAATATAGACCTTTGTGTTAATATATCTGGTTATTTATTTTGATGTTTTCTTCTCAACTTCACCTTGCTGCATTAGCTAGTGGGCACATTTTTATTGGAAAAATAAATTATTTTTTATGAATCTTTATCTCTGTATATATATGCATTATATATAGGTCTGTGTATACATATATATTCCTATTTAGTATTAAGATTTTTTTGTGTGTGTGTTTTTGAGGGGAGGATGCTTTTATTTTATTTCAAAAATACAGTAAATACAGCTGAAATACAGTAAAAACAATAAATAACCATTCTCTATTTTACTACATTTTAAAATGTATTTTATTCCTCTGATGGCAAAGCTGAATTTTCAGCAGCAATTACTTCAGTTTTCAGTGTCACATGATCTTTTAGAAACCATTATAATATGCTTATTAATATTAAAAAATGTTCAGGATTCTTTGATGAATATAAAGTTTAAAATAACAGCATTTATTTAAAATACATATATTTTAAAATAAATAAAAATGCATAAAAAATCTTACCCCTTTTGAACAGTGAATTGTCTGTGTATATATAGTACCTATTTTATTTTTCTAAAAGACCCATTTGAGGGCATAATTATATCCTAATATATATTCGAATATATTAATTTAGCTTGGGTTAGCACAGTGCACAAAATGTAAAATCTTACAAAAATACTTGAAAATTCACCTTGTAAACTAGAAAATGCATCCATTTCATAGAAGGCACCTTAAAACTGAAGCAGCCTATGGTATGTTTTTCACACATTTTGCGATGCAGAATTAGAGCTGCACAAAGAGAGAACATGAGAGGATGGTGTGCTTGTGCCTTTGCAGTGTCTCACATAACCATTATCTCTGAATTTCAGTGGATTGTAGTTCTCACTGCTTCCACTTGTATTGATGGTCTGTAAAAGGCACTTCCCTTGACACCTACTTGCATCACATCTGTACCTTCGCTTAGATAGTATGCCGGTCTCAAGCTGCAGCAAATATGGCCGCCTGCGGTCGACCTTCAGCTCGTCTAGAAAGGCACAGCCTGGCGAGGGGGTGGGTGAGGGGATTACACCAAAAAAATGGGGGTTGAGAAAAAGGATTTGAGCTGGGAGATGGGAAGAAAAAGAGGCGAGATGCTTCAAAGAGGAAATGAAGAAGGGAAGAAATCCGAGCAGAGGGAGAGGAAGAGAAATCGAGAGGGAGGGAGGATTGGATGAATGTAAAGAGAGGAGTGGGAAGTGTAGGAACAGGTTCAGTGGGTTCATTACTCTTCCATAAGCCAACATGCATAACGCAGTTCGAGGATAATGCTGTGGGCTCTTATGCCTCCATTAGAACGCCATTGTCTTATCTTTGCATGTATGAACATTTGCATAAAATATCGACAAAAGGTTACAATGAGTGCAGAAAATGTAAATTTTTGCTTTCTTTGGATGGGCACAAAATATCCAATATCCAAGTGCCAAATCCAAGTACTGTAAAAATTTGATTTTGGTGAGTACATAAAAAAAATTGGTCATTTTAAACAGAATTGCATGGTTTAAATCTTATTGTGACAATGAGCATTTGACTTTGTCCTATGTAATTCAAAGACATACATGCTAAAGTATTTTCCATTTTCATTTTAGTTCAAATGTTAGTAAATTTGTTGTGTTTCTGTCAATTTATTAGTTTTTTAGATTTTTTCACATTTTTATTTCAGTTTTAATTTGAGTTATTTTAGTATATTAAGTTAAACTATAGGGATAAATAAATAGGAAAACTTATTTAATTTCAGTAAATGTTTATTTTATTTTAAGTAATGAAAATGTTTTGTATGGTTTTAGTTTTGTTAGTTTTAGTAACCAATAACACTGCCATCTACAATGTTGATTAAAAGCTAAATCTTTTATAAGAGACTGACTTATTTTGCATATGATGCTGTGAACATTTTTGTTTCAAATAATAAAAAAAAAACAGCTAAATAATCATATTATGATATAGGGAAAAAAATATAATAAAAAAAAAATTTTAAATTCAATTTTATTTAATTTGTTTATTTTAACTTACATTTGATTTTATATATTTTTGTTTATATATTTGTTTTATTTTATTTAGTTATTTGTACTAAAGTTAGGTTATATTTGGTTTTATGTTGTGTGTGTAAGCTAATCCATGGCATTATTTTTCTTTAGGTTTATGTAGTTCACAGACAACAAAAGTGTTTTAATACCTTTCAACTAGGGCCTATGTTTAATTGAATCGAAGCATGAATTGAAGCGACAGCCCTGGGTTTATGGGCAATGACACGGCTTTGGTTTTCCATATCTGAGCTCTGATAATGTTACTACCCCTCTGCCGTCTTGCCTGGTAATGAAAATAACCCCACAGGTTAGTCCTTTATTACTTTTTTAATATCAAAGCAATATAGATTTACTGGAGATAACGTAGAGGACGGCCCCCCATAAGACTGAAGCAGAGATTATTAAGCAGACTTCTTTGGTAATAAATTAATGATGGGAGATATGGAATTAGGACCTCGGTTTTTCAGTTTTGGGGTTCTAGTCACAGCTGGTTCATGTTCTGTGATTCATTTGCAACATACTGCTTACAGTACAAATATAGACAATAGATAAAGTTATAAAAAGCTAGACAATACTATGAATCCAGTTTTTTGGAATCAAATTAATGTAAACACACAGACACACATATGAAAAAAAAAACACCAAGATGAATTTCATTGGAGTAATTTTCACAAAAATGAGTGATTTAAAATATATACAGCACCATTTAAAGATTAACATTAATGTTCTTGAAGGAGATCTCTTATGTTCACCAAGGCTGCATTTATTTGATAAATATACAGTAAAAAAATATGTTGTGAATTAATAGTGATATTGTGAAATATTAGAATGATTTAAAAAAAAAAAAAATCTATTTAGATATATTTAAAAAAAAAAAACATTTTCTTATTATTATAAATGTTGAAAACACTTGTGCTGCTTAATATTTTAATGCATGAAACATTTTTTTCAGGATTCTTTGATGAATCGAAAGTTGAAAAGAATTGCATTTGTTTGAAATAGAATTTTTGGTAACAATGAAAGATATTACTGTTGCTTTTGATCAATTTAATGTGTTCTTTCTGAAAAAAATATCAGTTTCTTTTATATTATTGATATAATTTTTTATTTACTGACTCACTGCAAACCACAAACAAGGTGATAAATGTTCTAAAATAGCACTGCACAGTCAATGTCATTGCATGCAAATTGCAATTCGCATTTTTGTGCCATTTCCTTTCTAGCATTATTTTTAGTGAGTTGGGCTCTAAAACAATGCAGACAGTGAGTGGAAATAAACAACACTATCAGCTGGTGCAGTGAATACCTCCATTGTGTTTTTAACTTCTTCAACAGGCCTTATTGCAATTGAAAGTAATTGTCTTAATACTTTAATAAAACTTCAATGGCTTCTGCAGGACAAGACCCCCCCTCCCCCCAAAAAACCACAAACAAAAAAACTTGCAGTTTTGCTAACGTCATTGTTTTAATGACGTTAGAAAAGAAAAGGCGTCAGCAATTCTCACTTTAATCTCTGTCTGACCCACTTCATGTCTTCCTTTTTGATTGCTACTAATGCCTGTGCTGTTGTTTGAATCCAGCCTTAAAGAGAGCATAATCATCAGGCTGAGTACGTAATGCATTGTGCTTGTGTTTGTTTGATGTTCCTCTGTGCTTCTCCTCCATGCTTGCTAACCCGCAATGAGTAATTTCAAAGTAATTTCTTGTTTTTATGAGTCCGTCTAAGAGTAGGAGAGCTTCCTCTAGAAGTTTTTCCGTGGTTTCTTTGCTCAGGTTGCAATTCTTTTTAGCTTATAGAAAAGCACCCAGCTGATGCCATGACACACAGGTAGATCGACTGCCCTTGTACTTTTTTGAAAGGGTCAAAAGACACATAAAGGTAATCAATATGGAGGACTGACCCTATCGCTGGAGACGTGGCCAGTCAAGCCAAAATCAGTGCCCCTTGCTGACCTGACTGGATTGGAATGGCAGGCCACCTCTGTTTAACCCGAGGGTGTGTGCGTGCACCGTGACTCTTTTGGCGATGATGTTTACACAGTCACCTCTGCTCCTCTTGCTCACACAGGTAAAACAGGACACACAGAGGTGGTTCGCGTGGTCTATGTGCCTGAGAAGATAAACTTTGCACAGTTGCTGAAGGTATTTTGGGAAAGCCACGATCCTACACAAGGTAACATTTTTTGCCATCACACTCTCAAAATCTTAAAGGGATAGTCTGCTTTTCAAAAATGAAAATTCTGTCATCATTTACTCACTCTCTTGTCTTTCCAAACCTGTATGACTTTCTTTCTTCTGTGGAACTCAAAGAAGTTTTTTTTCTATGCAGTGAACATGAATGAGGAAATGTCAAGCTCTGAAAAGCACCATAAAAGTAGGCCATATGACTTTGTGTGGTATATTTCAAGTCTTATAATGAGGAACATACCAAAATATAATTTATTCAAATATCCCATACATAAAAAAGTGTAAATTGCCAAAATGTATTTTAATAAAAGAAAATATATTTTTTACAATAAAAAAATACATTTAGTTTAAACCTTCAAATGTCAGAATACAGGTGCATCTCAATAAATTAGAATGTCCACAATTTGAGTTGAATTACTGAAATAAATGAACTTTTCCATGACATTCTAATTTATTGAGATGCACCTGTAGATTGCAAAATGTACTTCAAGGGTAAAAAAAACGAAATCTCTGTAGGAAATGTATATAAGTAAATTCCAATCCTAAAATACATTTCTGGAAAAATGCTTTTTTATTTAGAAAAAAAAAAAAAACACATTTGTATATAATGGCCAAAAATATGAGGGAATATAAATTAAACTATTTAACTATTAACTTATTGAAAAATATTTATTGATGTAAATATATTTAAAAACCTATATTAGCGCTACATTTTAATGTATTTCGATCTATTTTTAAAAAATATTTCTGAAAATAATTTTATTTTGCTATATAGGATGCCATGCGAATATGTTGCATTGGAAGATTTTAAATGGATACATTTTAGTCTGTTCCTTAAATTTTCACAATTTTAAAGCATCTGAACTTCTTTGATACTTTATTATTTAGTCATTTTGGAGCTGTCTTTCAAGTTTCACAGAAGAAAGGTCTTGAGTAAATGACTAAAATGTCCTTTTTGGGTAAACTCTCCCTTTAAGATCATATTTAGTTCATTATTAGTTGAAAGCCAATACAGTACACAGTAAGTTTTGTTTACCACAGTGTTCATTAAAGAAAGGCCGAGCACAATAAGCCATTTAAAAGCCAGTAAAAAAGAGCAGCTCTTTAACTTAATACAGTCTTAAGTTCCAGTAGTTTGAGAGCTACGAGAGGTCCATCATGAATTCACAAAGAGGAGAGGCAACAGTTTGAGTGGCTGCAATCATGACCAGAGGACTCAGATCAGAGTTTAAAGTGTCTCGACCATCCAATCACATTCAGACTGATGGAGACAGCCTGTATAATGCCCTGATTGTGTCTGTGGTGATGACTAACACTCTGCTCATTCTTATATATGTTCACACTGAAATCATTATGGTTTGGTTTAAGTCATTTAAAGAAAAGTTTTACAGCTCAGAAGTGTTTAAAATAATGTACATTCGCATGAGGTAAAGACTCCAGTCCTATCCAGCTTCTTCAGCATAGTTAATGCCCTCTTCCCATCCTACAAAAATATCCATGCAGAATCTATGAAGTCATATCTGGATCAAGAACAGATAGAACAGAGCTTTAATTAAAACCACACTCTTCCCAAGATTTCATATCTGGTTGATTGGGAGTTTGTTTCCCAAGAGACTTAAGTACTAATAGATGCTAATTTTGGACCCACAGAAGACGCACTCAGTGGCTGAACTGCATGATTTCATCAGAGTTACACAACTTACTTTACTTCTCAGATGTCTATATAGAGTTTAACATTGAATCTCAAGGAGTAATTTACCCATTTACATTTGTGTTGTAATCAGATCCTCAAACACCCTGTTTTTAACATTGAGATATCTGCATATTCTTTGATAGGAATGCGACAAGGCAACGATGTTGGGACGACCTATCGATCAACCATCTACGCTTACGCACAGGAACAGCTCGACCAGGCATTGCACTCCAAGGATGAATATCAGAAGGTATCCCTCAACCGCCCTTTCATATCTCTCCTCTCCATATACAAACAACCCTCAGGTGATCAGTTTGTGGATCAGTGGTTCAAAACTAATTTGGCTTCAGGATCCAGATATTACATTGGACATCAAGTGCCAAAAGCAAAAATGTCCTTGAAAATATTATTGGTTGTCTTGAAAATATTATTGACATAGCTTTTTGGATCTCAGCACTCTTCAATTGTATATACTAATACTAATAATACTACTACTAATAATTTATATATATATTTTATAAAAGTACAAATTATACAAAAATACAAAATGCAGAAGATTACAAAACGTACTTCAAGGGTAAAAAAAAAACAAACTTAAAGACTTTAAGACATTTCGGGGAAAATGCTTTTTTTTATTTAGGAAAAAATAAACATTTGTATATAAGGGCAAAAATATGAGGGAATATAAATTAAACAATTTAACTATATTTCTGAAAATATTTTTCTTTTGCCATATAGGATGCTGCATCAAAATGTTGTATTGGAAGATTTTATATGAATACATTTTAGTCTGTTCCTCAAATTTATGCAGTTTTATGGCATCAGAACGTTTTTGATACTTTATTATTTAGTCATTGGACATCAAGCACCAAAAGCAAAAATGTCCTTGAAAATATAATTGGTTGTCTTGAAAGTATTATTGACATTATAGTTTTTTGGATCTCAGCACTCTTCATTTGTATATATTAATAATAATTATTATTTATATATTGCATAAAAATGGTTAAAAAATTATACAAAAATATAATATGTGAAAAATTAATAAAGTAATAAAATTAAAAAATTAAATATTAAAATAAATAATTCTAATATTAAAATAATGAATATTAAAACAAATTTTTTTAAAACATAATTTTAAAACAGTTTGTTGAGTAGTGGAATATGTATGTGATATGTGATAATTTATTAATGTGTTAACTTATTGATTTGTGTATGTACACACACACACACACACATATTAATTTTTTATTTTAATGTATTATTAATAGTATCATTACTAGTTATTGTTGAGTTTTGGAATATTAATGTGATAGTATTAATTTCTTCACTTCCGCAAGGCGCTTTAAGGCAACAGGCTTAGTATGGTATTTTCCCTCCAGTCCACAACCTTATCAGAACAGACCTGCAGTCCACCAGCTGACAACCACTGCTTTAGAAAACAAAAGCTGTTTGTATCGCCGGTACCCTCATATAATGGTATGCCCACACCTCTGGTCCCCAAGCGGACAGTAAGAAGGGACAGGTGTTGAGGATTACAGCCCTCAGCGGTTCTTGCTCTGTTTGATAACCTGCGAATCCATGCTAGATGAAACAGGTTTTCTGCAAAGCAGGGAAATATAATCTTACACATGAAATAGTAATTCTGTTTGTCTCGTAGACAGCTTGGAGAAGGGAGCCTTCAAATCCGTGCACGAGAAGGTTCAAAGCCTTTCGGCGCTGAGTGCGAATGCTGCCATCTGCATTATGCATATATTTTTCTCTAATTGCAGAACGGCTCTGTTGTCGAGCCGAAAATTGAGGTTTCTTGGTCTTGGAGGTGCAATGCATTACAAACCTGCATGCGGTTCACGCTAACAACCCCACCCTTTCCGTCGAAGCGAAGCCTGTTAGAACAATAGAAGCAGAGGAACTAACTGGTTCTCACAGGCACTAATCTTCCCTACCGTACCCCTGTAGTCTCATTTTCTTCCTTCAAAACCCTTCCCCCCCTTGTGTATGATCATACTTGTGTTTTTTTGGGCTGTTTCTCTTCTCATTCCCTCAGATCAGTCCACAGTCTGAGATGAAATTAGCAGCCGTGCGTTCTGTACCTCACCGAAGCGCTCTGTTGTATTCACGCTCGGACACATTACGGACGGTGTCGCGTTAGACACATTTGACTATTGATGAGATGACCTTGACTGTCTCATCATCCCAGTGTCCTTTCTTGCTTTCTTTGCACTTCACATCAGATCTCGGCTGCTTTTGTGCTGATACCGAGGGTTTTCTGCAGCCTCTCTTTCTACATCAAAAGAGCCCAAATGAACGGCGCAGTCACTCTTCGCTCTTGCCTCAGCCCTCCATTTTGAACAAATGCTGAACACAATATCCAATATCTTTTCCTGTGATATGGTGCATTTGGTATCTCAGCAACTGATTCTTGAAGAAGGGATGGATCTCACTGGATAGCGATGCTCGCAGACACACTCACACATGCTCACAAATAAAGTCCTTGCTTTTCACAATCAAAATGCTTATTTTAGAGGCATATTAAGAAGTTTTCTAGCAGGATAGAGACTGATTTGGAGATCAGCAACCAGGGCTTGACAATACAGATTTTTTTTTCTGCATGCTGGCCATTATTTCACTTAGTTCAGATTTTTACTTGCCACATTTTTACTGGCCACACAGCCACAAATATAATAAAAATCTGGTTTAGTTAACAGTTTAGCTATGTAAATTTATATAAATAAAAAAATGAAGGAGAGGGATGAGTAGAGGGATAAAGCTGATTTATAAAAAATAAAAAAAACAATCTTTTCATCAGTTGCTGAGATAGCAAATCACAGGAAATGATTTTTGGATATTGCATTCAGCATGTCTTCAAATTTGAGTGCTCAGGCATGAGTGTAGAGTGATAAATATATCAATCATTTGGACTCTTTTAAAGTATATTTATAAAATATAATTATTTATATAAAATTGGCTACAGACTCGACATTAGACCATCATTACTATTGAGTTCTGTCCACTGAAGTGTCTAAATGAAGTGAACACACAGTGTTGGGACTCAGGGGATGAGAAAAGGGGGCGCAGGCCTCAGAGCGGGAAAAGCATATGGGTGCGATTTGTTTTTTCACGCAGCACTGGCTCCAGCTGATGATAACTCCCAGTGGTCTGCACCATTGGCCACTGACTTTCTGATCAGCTTCCTACTTCCAAAATCAGACACTTTAAAAAAAATCATATTTAGAATTATACAGGTCTTGGTCTTAGATGCTGATTGGTTACAGCATTTTATCCCATAGAGGCCACTAAATTAGCCTTAGTCTACATGTAAGGGACTATATCTACTAGCAGATGGATTCTGCTGTATGAATTTGCACAATAAAATCATATTTTTATCCTGTTTTGTAAAAGCCTTTTGTTTCTTATTGCTTTAGCAGAGCAGCCTTTTTGCTTAGAGAATCTCCCAGTGTTAATTGCTTTGTTTTCTTGCCCTGAAATTTAATGGACAAGGGTTCTGTTAATGACTGGAATTGAGAGCCACCCTATGGCCCTCTAAAATAGTTCTGTTTCATAAAAATAGAGCATGAAGAGATGGTTTTTTTTCACCCTTGGAAAATGGATAATTTTCAGTTTGGCTTGTTGCACGGTTGAATACATGTTCATAGAAAAGTGGGATTTTGCAGCAGTTTGGTCATTTAAGACGTCCAAAATTACTGTAAGCTAAAATTACTGTAAACTACTAGTGTTGCTTTTTAATGGTAGATCACTTATTAACCCTCATGTTCTGTTTGTCATGTTCAAGTTTTTTCCCCCTATATATATATATATTTACAGTGCCGCCCACTAATGTTGGCACCCTTGGTAAATATGAGCAAAGGTAGCTGTGAAAATAAATCTGCATCATTTATCTTTTTGATCTTTCATTCAAAAAATTCACAAAATTCTAAACTTTAATATAACTAAAACTTTTGAAAGTGGGGGGAAACTCGCATTATGAAATAAATGTTTTTCTCCAATGCATGTTGGCTACCATTATTGGCACCCCTAGAAATTCTTATGAGTAAAATATCTCTGAAGTATATTCCTATTCATATTTAAACAATTTTTAGCACACCAGGGTGATTATGAACATGAAATTGTCCAGCCATGACTTCCTGTTCCACAGGATTATAAATATGAGGAACACAAAGGCCAAATTCCCTTAATCATCTATCACAAGGAGTAAAACAAAGAATATAGTTCTGATGTACAGAACAAGATTGTTGAGCTTCACAAAATAGAAAGTGGCTGTAAGAAAATAGCTAATGCATTGAAAATCCCCATTTCCACCATCAGGGCAATAATTAAGTTCCAATCAACTAAAGATGTTACAAAACTGCCTGGAAGAGGACGTGTGTCTATATCGTCCTAATGCACGGTGAGGAGGAGAGTTTGAGCGGCCAAACACTCCAAGGATCACTATCAAATACCAACAGATAAAAAATCTAAACCTGACTGCCTCTGTTAGAAATCTTATAATGGAGCATGTTTAGATCTTCCATCAGGACAATGATCCAAAACAAACATCAAAATCAACACAAAAATGTGTCACTGAGCACAAAATGAAGCTTCTGCCATGGCTGTCTCAGTTCCCTGACCTGAACCCTATAGAAAATGAGTGGGTTGAACTGAAGAGAAGAAGCACCAACATGGAGCTGGTATTCTGAAGGATCTGGAGAGATTCTGGATGAAGGAATGGTCTCTGATCTCTTGTCAAGTGTTCTCCAAACTCATCAGGCATTCATTATAGGAGAACACTCAGAACTGTTATCTTGGGAAAAGGATGTTGCAATAATTGGGTGCCAATAACTGTGGCTAACGTGAACTAGAGAAAAACATTTATTTCATAATGCGTGTTTCCCCCACTTTCCATTGTTTTACATCAATGAAAGGTTAGAATTTTGTCAATTTATTTTCACAGACACCTTTGCTCATATTTACCAAGGGTTCCAATATTAGTATGTTCTTGCTTTGGTAAAACAGAAGCAACATTGACTATTTTAGATAACAGTGACATTTCTGTATCCAATATAGTCAATGTATCAAATTATTTGGTGATACAACTTGGCTTGATAAGGTTAGAGGAACTTGTTAAAAGAATTTGAGTTGAAAAAATATCACTATTTATGCCCTTTTTTTTAGACATATACCATGGGGTCTCTGGGAGTCCTAACATATAGCCTGCAAAGGCAATTTCAATAGGACAAGCATTAAATAATATGTCCTGCAGCACTCTCTTCTAGCTGCTCAGATGAATAAGACAAGAGTTTCTAAAGGCTGCATGCTGTCAAAGAAGCTTTTAGCTGCACAAGGCTCTGCATTTCTCATTGTGTTTCTGTTCTGAAGGGGCTGCAGACACATACACTCCCTCTACTGGCCATGTTTTTAACTGCGTTTCCCCTTTCTCTTTCTCTCTCACTTATTCGCTCCATCCTCCATTGTCTGCTCTCTCTGTCTCTCTCCACCCACTCCACCCCCTGCCGAGCCATCTGCACTTCGGCAGCCCTGTCTCCATGGCAACAAGGGAGGCTGCACTGCCTCCTATTGGCCCACTGCCCAAATGGAGAGGCTGCCGGGGGTCGAAGGTCATCTGTAGAGTGCCGCCTCACCGGTGTTCTAATCAGCTGTTGACCCCTAGCCACAATGAAATGAGTGTCAGAAGGCAAGGGGTTAATAAAGCCTGGTCTGACAGCTGGGTCCATTATGAGTGAGGGACAGGAGACTGGTGAGGGGGCGTTGGAGGATGCTGGAGATGAGGGACTCCTATCTTGGGTTGGGGGCCCATCTGTGTTGCGTAAGGGAAGATTTGATGTCACCATAAATAGTGTCTGCAAGGGTGGAACGAAAGCTGTGGGTGGCTTTTTTTTAGGATTACAGCGCCTGGTGTTAGTGTGAGGAATGTTGGGAATTTGGAGGGCTACTGTATCTGTTATGGGGCAACAGTGCTGGATATGATTCCACTTGGCGTACAATTAAATTACTTTAACAAGGCATAGCTAACGCCAGCTTTTACTGTGTGTTAAAAGTTTGGGGTTGGTAAGATTTTTGAATGAGTCTCTTATGCTTACCATGTCTGCATTTATTTGATCAAAAATATTGTAAAAGCAATAATATCGTGAAATATTTTTACAATTCAAAATATCTTTTCTATTTTAATATATTTTAAATTCGAATTTATTTCTGTGATGCAAAGCTGTATTTTCAGCAGTCATTACTCCAGTCTTTAGTCTCACAGGATCTGAAACATTTCTTATTATTATCAATGTAGAAAACAGTTGTGCTGCTTAATATGTTTATGTAAACTAATAGATTATTTTTCCTTGGTGTGTGTGCGTGTGTATATATGCACACTTTTATTTTACATTTTATTTGTGAAAAGTAGATAATTTTATTTCTAAGAAGCATGTTGTAGTTGCACAAGGCTTGTAATGTCAAATTAAACTGTAAAAGTGTTATCCCTATTACCTTTCTGAATGCATATTTTAAAATGTTAATTTCGCTTGACATGGCAAAATGCAAATGACTAGCACTGTCTGAGAGAATTTTGCAAAAATCTTGTAAAAATGTAAAAACATCCGTACTAACTGGAAATGGCAGTTTTCTGGAAGTCTTTTGAGTTGCATTCACAGTTTTACATATGCATTTCACATGTTCCAAAAGATGATGAGTGCTTCATAAGATTTTAAAATATACAGTACTAACAGAAAATTTAATGTGGAAATGTATGGCTCCTTGGGGCAGATTTGTTCCCCATGAGAAGAGTGACTCTTGTGTGATATTCAAAGTCTTTAGCTGAAACGGAGTGGAATATTGTGAATTTAACCATCTAGTTGCTAGGCAACCATCCATTCCATCCATCCCATAATTACACAAAATGCAATTAGCCACAGACCCTTCACGCATGCAAAGTTCATTGAGTTTCACCATAGGGATAAAAAGTTCAAAGCGAAGAATATTAATAATTGACCAGTGCCAAAACGAGAGCAAGAGTTATTTTTTCTACTCTGCTTAGCAGATCTACAAATCTGGCTTCACTGGAACCTAAAGTCACATATCTCAGCACACATAGACATTAATGTTATTTTAATATGATATAATAATAGTTTTTTAATTCACATTTTGAATTAGCTTTTATTTTTATATTTTTTCATTTTAACACAAATGTAATTTCATTTAACATTACTATTAGTTGTTGTTTTTTTAAATTACCTTTATTTCAGTTTTTTTAATGTTATTTCCAAAGTTTACTAATTTTGCAGTTGGTTTTTCATCTAATATTTAATTTAGTTTCAGCTTTACTTTAATTAACAAAAACGTTTTAATAGTTTTAGTTAACGATAATAACCCTGATAGACGCTGCAGTGTGCCACCAGATTCTGCCCTCATTTTAGCCCGATATCTGCACACATTTACACCACTAACCTGCCCTAGCGTCCTCGTTCAGATCACCTTCCGGCTGATTCTCAAAGCTAAACATGAATGTCATAAACTAGCAGCGATTTGCTTCAAGAGCACACCATATTAGTGCAGAGAGTGACGATCACTCAGGGTTTAAATGAAGGAGATTTGCTCTTAATGACCTCTGCGAGACTGTTCGATATTCAATATCCTGGTCATACCCTTTCTGTTTCGTTTATGGGCCGTTAATTGGCAGTCAGAGACAGTAGCATCATTCTGCGTAGCATCATATTGATACATAAAGTGCTGGTAAAAGTAACCACAAGGGGGCAGTGTGTCCTATCCACAGGGGGCAGCACTCCATCCGTCCACCCCCTGCCTTTGTGCTCATTTACTCTCTCTCACTTTCTCTCCTTCTCTCTGTCCTCACGTCTCAAGAACTTGGTGTGGCATGTTCCCATCTATTAGCATCTCAATTAAGGGCTAACAAAAGACAGGTTTTTCCCCTCCGAGGCCTCCACGTGTGTGGTTTACCTAGTCTCTGTGCGCCCTGAGCAAAATCCAGGAGATTGACTGCACTCCACCAATTACACCTCCCCATCAATGTCTGCAAGAAATCACAATGGCCTCAATTAGCGACTGCAGCCTCACTCTATTCCACACTAGCGCAGTAAAACTAAAAGCCCAGTCGCACCTTCGCCACCAGTCTCCCATGGATAATGTGGGCTGTAATTACGAGGGAGGACGTGTATCGGAAGTAGGTGTTTGTGGCTTTTTTACTTTCATTGTGTGGCCTTCCAAGGAAGGCTAATTGATTTTTAAAGGAACAGTTCACCCAAAAATAAAAATTCTGTCATTATTTACTCACCCTCGTGTCATTCCTTATGTGGCTTTATTTCTTCCAGGCCACTGGCATGTGTGGCTTTATTTCTTCCAAGGAACAAAAAAGGCGTTTTTTTTTTTTTGAAGAATATCCCAACCACATGATCAATATAATGTTAGCAAATGAAGATAAAACCTGAAAAACTCCCCACCACAAAGAAATCATAAAAGTGATCCATATGACTATACATGTATGCACAATAGTCTGTCTTCTAAAGTCATGTGATAGTTTTGTGTGAGGAGTAAAATTAATTATTCACTTTCAGAAATTGTAAAAAATTCTGATTCATAAATGAATAATTGAATCATTCTGTGAAATCATTCTATAAATTATAAATTTATTAGTGATGTCAAAAGATTAATCGCGATTAATCGCATCCAAAATAAAAGTTTTTGTTTACATAATATATGTGTGTACTGTGTATATTTATTATCTATAAATACACAAACGTATAGTATATTTTGAAAATATTTACATGTATTTACATGTATATAATTTATATTATATATAAATATACTTAATATATAAACAACATATTTTTCTTAAATATATACATGCATGTGTGTGTATTTATACATTTACATTTAGTCATTTAGCAGACGCTTTTATCCAAAGCGACTTGGACAATGGAAGCAATCAAAATCATCAAAAGAGCAATAATATGCAAGTGCTATAAGAAGTCTCAATTAGCTTAACACAGTACACATAGCAAGGATTTTTTAAAATTATATAATAAAAAGAAAACAGATAGAATAGAAAAAGAATAGAGCAAGCTAGTGTTAGAGGCCTTTTTTGCTTTTGTTAATTGTATAATAAATAAAACGAAAACAAATAGGTAGAATACAAAAAGATTAGAAAAGCTAGTGTTTTTTAAAAAAAGAAAACAAGCAGTAAATGAATAGGTGCAAGTCTAAAAGTTACAAGTTTTTTTAAAGAATAGAATTAGAATAGAGATTGCTAGAGTTAGAGGGTCAAAAAAAGATGGAAGAGATGTGTTTTTAGCTGATTCTTGAAGATGGATAAGGACTCAGCTGCTCAGATTGAGTTGGGCAGGTCATTCCACCAGGAGGGAACATTTAATTTAAAAGTCCGTGAAAGTGATTTTGTGCCTCTTTGGGATGGCACAATAAAGCGACGTTCACTTGCAGAATGCAAGCGTCTAGAGGGCACATAAATCTGAAGCAATGAATTTAGGTAAAGGGGCGCAGAGCCAGTGGTGGTTTTGTAGGCAAACATTAATGCCTTGAATTTTATG
>NW_015556110.1:386569-387375 GCF_001515605.1 Sinocyclocheilus anshuiensis | reverse complement strand
ATGTGTTTGTATTTATACATTTACATTTAGTCATTTAGCAGACGCTTTTATCCAAAGCGACTTGGACAATGGAAGCAATCAAAATCATCAAAAGAGCAATAATATGCAAGTGCTATAAGAAGTCTCAATTAGCTTAACACAGTACACATAGCAAGGATTTTTTAAAATTATATAATAAAAAGAAAACAGATAGAATAGAAAAAGAATAGAGCAAGCTAGTGTTAGAGGCCTTTTTTGCTTTTGTTAATTGTATAATAAATAAAACGAAAACAAATAGGTAGAATACAAAAAGATTAGAAAAGCTAGTGTTTTTAAAAAAAAGAAAACAAGCAGTAAATGAATAGGTGCAAGTCTAAAAGTTACACTTGCAGAATGCAAGCTTCTAGAGGGCACATAAGTCTGAAGTAATGAATTTAGGTAAAGAGGTGCAGAGGCAGTGGTGGTTTTGTAGGCAAACTTTAATGCCTTGAATTTTATGAGAGCAGCTATTGGATTGTGGTGTGGAAAATTGTGCACTGATGGTTTTAATTTTATTAATGAAGAACATGGCAAAGTCGTCAGCTGATAGAGTTGATGAAGGAGGGGGAGGAGGAGGACAGGAGGGAGGAAAAAGTTTTAAAGAGCATGCAAGAGTTAGACGAATTTTGTTATGATATGGGCTGGCCTGGAAGACAAGGGGCAGACACTGTCTAAACAAGATGCAAGAGTGGAGCAGAAAGTATCAGTAGCACAGTAGTTAGCATCAAGAGATGATAACTGTTTAGGGGGAGGAAGCGAAGATGAAACCATAGCAGATAGCCGGGAGG